>NC_133666.1:581035785-581335785 GCF_037893015.1 Macrotis lagotis
GGAACTGTGTTAAGTATAAATGGAATGAATGAATAACATAAATTAAGCATTCTCTGTGTGCTGAGCACTGTGTTAAGAAGACCTATCCACACTCAATAGAGTAACCAGCTAGGTGGTACAATGGGTAGAGCTCTGACCCTGAAATAGGAGTTCAAATCTGGCCTCAGACACTAGCTGGGTGATCTTGGGCAGGTAACTTAACCTTGATAATCTTGCACCCAGGACTATTTCCAGTCATCCTGATCCATATCTGGCCACTGAACCGAGATGACCCTAGAGGAGAAAGTAAAACTGGTAACCTTGCATAGCACTCCCTTCATTCAAGTTCGATTCAAATGTATGTCATGACATTACCTCCCTGATGTCTTAGTCTTCTTTGAGAATGAAGGACAAACATTATTATTAGAATTACCAGTGAGTAATCTGTAGTCGAATTCATATTACATTCACTCAGTGAAAAGAATTTACCAATGAGTGAAGCAGGGAGTTTGAATGGAAGTAGTATAAAAAACTAAGAAGATAGATGGGGGTCATATTGTAGAAAGTTTTGAATGACCAGAGAATTTTCTATATCAGTCTGGAGAGGGAAAATGAAGGGAATAAATATTGTGTTAATATTTTATCTTATTTGATTTACAACAACCCTTTGAGATAACTGCAGTTAATATCTCCAATTTACAGTTGAGGAAACTGGGGCAATTAGAGGTTAGGTGATTTGCCCAGGGTCATACAGCTAATAAGGATCTGAGGGCAGATTTGAACTTATTTATTTCAAGCCCAGTATTTTATTCATGGTGTCACTTAGCTGCTTCTATCCTCAAGGGAGTTACCATTAATTTCTGAGCAAGCAAGTGATATTTAATATCTTATACTTTAGGTTCATCAGTTTGGCAGCATTGTTGAAGATGGATCCATGAGAAATGAAAATAGATTTAGAAGACCAGAGATAAAACTAATGCATTGATGACACAAGAAATAATAATAATAATAATAGCAAGTGATTGGAGAAAAAGTGATGGATATGGGAGATGTTGTATAGAATACCTACCATTGGATAGTGGGATGGGAAGTGGTAAAGAAAGTGTTAAAGATGACTTCAAGGTTCCAAATTCGCATGTTTAGAAGAATGGTGTTATCTTCAATAAAATTACTCAAGATTGGAGGAAGAATGGGTTGGAGGATAAGAATGGTAAAATGCAATGTGATACATTTTGGATATATCAAACTTGAGGTATCTCCATGGTAGAGACAACCAACAGGCATTTGGTATATCAGTTGACTTTTCATAGCTGGAATAATGCTGGTCTCTTTAGAGTACTTTCTACCCAACTGTACTGAGATAAACATCAATATATTTTTAATTGGTTTAATAAAGGAATTCCTGAGGAGGCTAGGTGGCATAGTGGATAAAGCACTGGCCCTGGAGTCAGGAGTACCTGGGTTCAAATCCAATCTTAGACACTTAATAATTACCTAGCTGTGTGGCCTTGGGCAAGCCACTTAACCCTGTTTGCCTCGCAAAAAACCTAAAAAAAAAAAAGGAATTCCTACTTAATGCCACCACATTTAAATACCTTAAAATATTTGCAAAAATGAAACTAAAGTTCCTAACAATTGCCTCTTACAATAAGGTTTTTTTCCAAGACACAAAACAGCAATTACCACAGAATGATAAAACAAATTTAGCTTGTCTTTTTAAAATTCAATTTCCCATATGCAGTGAAATGAAAAAGGAATACAGGCAGTTCCCAATTTAAAAATAGATTATATTCCAAGGGTCATACTAAGTTGGTTGTCTTGAACTCGCAATGCATTTTCCCACAATATTTTTGCGAGGATGAACATTATGAGAAGGAATAAAAAAGATTCTTCAGTTCCTTCTCCCCAAAAGACACATACACACACACACACAACACACACACATGCATATCCACAGAAAGATTTCCAAGAGAGGGAGAACCCCAGGAAAATACTTCTTAGTTCTAAACTTTGCCACTTTTTTTCTTACCTATATTTAGGACCTCAGAAAGTTCATTTGTAGAAACAGCTTGAGTTTTTTCCTTCCTCCTCCTCCATAGTCCCCTGGGTACCCTGACACTGCAAAGAGAGTAAAAAAGAAACTAATCAAAAAATCTCTCCGAAGATGTCCTTTCCAAGTCAGGCCCACTGATGCCACATGTGCAGTGTAGAACAATAAATGATTTTAAATTGGGTAGATAGGCATAAAATAGGACAGCTTTATGTAACCCAAATGGCCACAATTAGACAGAGCCATAAGGAGTTTGGACATTTGGAGAACTTTATTTGGGGGAAAGGAGACATACATAAATGAGTCTATTCTTGTCAGGGCCATGGGGGTGTGTGTCAGAGGTTCTTCCTAGGAAAAAAAAAATCTCATAGGGTCATAAATTGAGAAATAAAAAAGAATTTCAGAAGCCTTTGAGTTCAGTCTCTCATTTTAAGATGAGGTTAAAATCCAAGGAGGTTAGATTCCTCAAAATTATATAGATGTTATACCTTAGATTGAGGGTTGAATTCAACTCTTCCCACTATACAATATTATCCCCTAAGGAAAGGCAGAATAGCATAAAAGTTGGGGGAGGCTCAACTTTGGGTCAAGAAGACTTGTTTTTAAATCTTTTATCAGATATTTATTAGCTATGCTATTTGGGGCAAATTACTTTGCTCAGTTTCTTCATACATACAATGACAACACTGAACGTAATGACCTCCAAGATTTCTTTTGGTTTTAAAACTATGAGCAAAGTCCTATACATAGCTCTGGCATCATCTAAATTTAAAACCAAGTAATGTGTTTCTAATTCTTTTCCTTTTTTATTAAAAGTATAACTTCAAAAAAGATTAGAGAGAGAGTGGAAGGAAAAGAACAACAAGGTTGTTTTTCCCCCAGCTTGATTTCCTTATGGAGGGATTTCTTTATGTTTCTGTAATTTCGGTAGCTTGCTAAATTAACACTGTCATCTCTGCCTTGTTCTGGAGCCCTCCCCTCAGGGGAAAAGAATGATTTGTTACCCATATTTCATGCTTAATAATCATGTTCATAAAATTCTGCTTCTGGAAAATCTCTGTCTCTAGGAGAATGCAAACCCAACCTGATGGTTTTTTGGAACATTCTGCCAAAAATATGACACTACTTCCCACATCTCACAGGATGTTCCAACCCATAAACATTCTTTCTGTTCTATGTGCCACATGCTTGGTCTGCAGTGTTCTACTGTTGTGAAAAGGTCTTGAAAGTTTCTTTTTATATTGATTTTTCTGACTTTTTATAGAGATGAGGGAATATAGATACACATAATAATTTTTTCTAACATCCATATGCTCAATTTAAATGATTTAACTGATGTTGCATGTTTTTTTTTATTTGATACCTAAAATCTCACATTAGAAGAAATATAAAAGCCCAGTCAAGAAAAATAAAAGATTCTAGATCCTTGTTATGTCTCAAAGACAACTTTACCTGTAAAAATGATTATTGCAATTAAGGACTGGCAGGCTACTCTGATATGACTATCTTCTCTAGAACATAACTGTTAGCAGTCAAAGGTGACTATTAGTATCCAGAAGTCTATATTCTTCAGATACTTTGATAAGGACAAGTATGTTGTTTCTTATATTCTAGGAATGGCTGAGTGTTGTTAATTGCATTTTAAAAGACAAACAGGAAGTATATAAGAAATTATGATACTTTGGATATTCAACAGTGCCAAGAAAAAAGGACTACCTTAGAGCCAATTCACACACATTTAGAGATTTTATTTTAAGGGTGCTTTTTTAGGTATCAGATGATCTACCAGGAAACAAATCAAGCAACCTAATCAAGGAGGCCAATCTGATAATCATAAGATCATAAATGTAAAACTGGTAGGATATTTTAAGGACATTTCTACCAACCCCTGATTTTATAAATGATAAAACTGAAGTTTAGGAAATTATATGATTTGCCTTTGGTAACACAGCTAGTTAATGTCAGAAATAGGATTTAAACGCAGTTCCTCCTGAATCCAAATCCAACATTCTATCCATTATGTCATGTTGCCTCTAGTGATGACTGGAAGCTTGGCAAACAAGCATGACACAAATATGACCTTTAACACCAAACCAAAATAAAAGGTCACTGTCAGGTATCAATGTTCAAACTTTTAAATGGTCAGACAGCTCAATGGGCTCTTGAACAACTTTATCAGTTTCATATCAATACTGAATAAAATCATCAACATAACCTCTTAGCATTGGAAGGAGCTTTGTTGTAACAGCAGCAGAGACTTTCTAAGTCCAATCTATGTAAAATAGTATATGAAAGTAGCTGTTTTCTGTGAGCTGAAGTAGCTATCTGTAAGCAGAACATATAGAGGAGAAATATTTTAAGTATTCTCTGGAATACAATTACGCTGTGTCTATCTGATAGATATTTTGTTTGCCAAAGTACTCATACTGTAAGATGATAATAAAGCCTGGAAGGAGATCTATCGAGCATGAAGTCTTGGCTCTGCCACTTCCTATGTCACACTGAGCAATTCTTTTTACTCTTTGAGGCTATTTACCTTACCTATATAATGGGGATCTGACCATGGGTGGTGTTATCAGGGCATTTTGAAGGCACCAATAGTTCTGGCCAAAAAGGTAAAGGAATCTACTTAACTTTATGGTAGCTCAATTTAGGGTGTCTACCCATTCCCTAGTCCTCTAGGAATGTAGAAATCATTCATATTTTCTATCGATAAAACCACCTTGAATGAGGTCAATGAACTTTTAGTAAAGTACCTTGCCCCTCCTGGGCAAAAGTCAAGCTCCTATCAATAAAATAATGGATGCCTACCTCAACCTGAAGGGATTAAGTCTTTGAGTTTCTACTCTTGTCTGCATATTATCCCTCATTACCTCCTCTCTTTCTCTCTCTCTCTCTCTCTCTCTCTCTCTCTCTCTCTCTCTCCCTTTGAGCTACTGCTCCTCATGGACATGTCTCCTCCATTGATATCCTCCTTAAAAATTCAACTTAAGCCTCAGTTGTGCTACTACTCTGACTTTGGAAAGCAGTACACTATGGAAGGAGTGTCTTCTCTCAACTCTTCTACCCCTTTGCTCTTCTCTGCTAATTGCCTCCTACTTGCTTATCTTCCTGTGGAAAATCAACCCACTTTGGGGGAGCTTGATTCCCCAAACTTTCCCAGACTTTTCTGACTTCTATTGAAACTCACTCTCTTGCTGTTTCTCCAAAGAACCTAACCTGTGAACTTTTTGAGGTAAATTGTAACTGTTTGAATTAAATCTATGTCTTGAATTAAAATCTAAGTTCTTCTTTAAAAAAAATCCCGGGGTGGCTAGTTGGCATAGTGGACAAAGCACCGGCCCCAGAGTCAGGAGTACCTGGGTTCAAATACGGCCTCAGACACTTAATAATTACCTAGCTGTGTGGCCTTGGGCAAGCCACTTAACCCCGTTTGCCTTGCAAAAACCTAAAAAAAGAAATCTCAAGACCTTTCTTAACCTAAGGTTCTTTTCTTCCACTAAATAGTGTTTTATTTTTTCCATTTACATATAAAGATATTTTTCAACATTCATTTTTTTAAGATTTTGAGTTCCAAGTTTTTCTCCCTACTTCCCTTCTTTCCCCCTCCCCCCCATATAGGAAACAGTAGGATTTAGATTATACATGTACAATGATGTTAAATATATTCCCACAATATTCATATAATAAAAGTGGAATTAGAACCAAAGGGAAAACCCAAGAAAAATAGGGAAAAAAGTAAAAGTAGTATGCTTCAATCTGCATTCTGACTCTATATTTCTTTCTCTGGATGTGGATAGCATTTTCCATTATGAGTCTTTTGGAATTGACTTGGATCATTGTAATCCTGAGAAGAATTAAGTCAATTATAGCTAATCATCAGACAATGTTGCTATTACTATGTACAGCATAGTTTTTTCTAAAATTCATCTGCTCATTATCTCTTATAGCACAATGTATTCAATCACACTCATATATCACAAGTTGCTCGGTCATTCCCCAGTTTTCAGTTCTTCTTTTTACATATGAGTCTTTCCTTCTTTCTTATGATCTCTTTGGAATATAGACCTAGTAGTGGTATTGCTGGATCAAAGGGCATGCACATAATTATAGCCCTTTGAGCAGAGTTCAAAATTGCTTTCCAAAATAGTTGGTTCACTTCACAACCCCATTAGCAATGCATTTTCCCACATCTCCAAAATTTATCATTTTCTTTTTCTGTCATCATATTAATTAATCTGATAAGTGTGAGATGCTACCTCAAAGTTGTATTAATTTGCATTTCCCTAATCAATAGTGATTTAGAGCATATTTTTATATGACTACAGAAATTTTTAATTTTTTCATCTAAAAACTGTCTTTGTAATTTTCAATTGATTGAAATGATTTATAAATGAATCTGACTCGATTCCTAACTATATGAGAAATGAGGCCTTTATCAGAAATATTAGCTGTAAAAATTATTTCCCAGTTTCCTGCTTTCCTTCTAATATTGTTTACATTGATTTTGTTTGTTTAAAACCTTTTTAATTTAATGTAATCAAAATTATACATTTTTCATTTCATAATATTCTTTGTCTCTTATTTGGTCATAACTTTTTCCCTTCTTCATATATCTGACAGGTAAATTATTCCTTGCTCTCCTAACTTACTTATAGTATCATCTTTTATGTCTTGATCATGTTCCTAATTTTGACTTTATCTTGGTATCATTGGTATATAATCTTAGTGTCAAATGTGCCTAGTTTCTGCCATATTATTTTCCAATTTTCCCAGTAGTCTTTGTCAATTAGTGAGTTTTTCCTCCAAAAAGTTGGAGACTTTGAGTTTATGAAACAGTAGATTTCTATAGTCCATTATTAATGGTGTCTTTTGCATTTCATCTATTCCACTCAATTTTTTAATCAATACCAAATAGTTTTGATGATTACTACCTTGTAATGTAGTTTTAGATCTAGTTCCACTAGATCATCTGCATTTTGTTCATTAATTCCCTCAATATTATTGGCCTTTTTGTTCTTATAGATGAAATTCGTGATTATTTTTCCTAGTTCTATAAAATAATTTTTGGTAGTTTGATTGCTTTGGCACTGAATAAGTAAATTAATTTAAGTAGGATCGCCATCTTTATTAAATTATTAAATCCTATACATAAGCATTAGATATTTTTCCAACCATTTAGACCTGACATTATTAGGGTAAAAAAATGTTTTGAAGCATCTTTGTATAGTTCCTGGGTTTGACTAGGCAGGTAGACTCCCAGATGTTTTACTTTTATCTACAATGATGTTAAATGGAATTTCTCCTTCTATCTCATATAACTGGGGTTCTTAACCTGAGGTCTGTGGATAGATTTTAGAGGACAGGGGGTGATGAATTTGATTTGGAAAATGCATATCTTAATTTTCTCCAGCTTCTAATTGAAATCTACTCATTTATTTAAAAGCAACATTTTTAAGAAGAGGTCCACAGTCCTTCTCAGAATGCCAAAGTGATATATACAACAAAAAAATAAATAAATAAACAATTAAACAAACAGATGATAGATAGATAGACAGATAGATAGACAGATAGATAGATAGATAGATAGATAGATAAGAACCCCTATCCTAAATGGCCTTTAGGGTTTTCCCTAGTTCTAAAATTCTGTAATTCTGCCCTTCTCCTCAAGCTTTGAAGGTTTCCTAGAACAAAACTTTCTTCAAATGCCATAAAAGAAATAATCCATTGATAACTATCTATTGTTTTTATTCAAAATAGAAATTCCTCAAGTCAGGGTTCATGAAAGGAAATAATATTCATGAGTATAAGAATTATAAGTATATTTGGCAGAATTAAGTTAGCCAAGAGAGAAGGGGGAAAGAGAGAGTATTAGGAAGAAAAAAGCAAAGAGAGAGAATAGAGGGAGGGGAAATTACCAGGAGAAAGAAGTTGGAATATAAATGAAAGAGTCTTGAGAAGTAGCATGGTGTAATGGGACAAGCACTGGTCAAAAGGTCAAAAGATCTAGGTCTAATTCTAGCTCAAAAGATACTGGATTGAACCCTGACTCTCACACTTATCAGCTGAGTGATAATGGACACCTTAGCTTCTTAGTTCTTCATTTTCCTTATTTGTAACATTTTGAATATATGAGAGGGGATAAAGAAAAAAAGGGAAAAGAGTTACATGTCAATTTTATTAAATATTTTAAAAGAATAGTACATTGTACATAATAGAATTAGTTTCATGTACAATCATCTTTTTTCCTATTCTACTATGTTATGAAAATATTTTATTTCTTAAGTTCAGAAAAAAATAAATAATATCAAAAAGAAAATGGTGCTTGCAGCTTATTTAACATGATGACTATGAGGAACATGCGATACAAGTACATTTATATTATATAAATATGAACTGAAATTTTATTATTGTTTAATATTGGGATGCAGTATAGTGTAGATGTACAGAGAAACCAATGAAGCTCTGAAACCAAGTTAACTTGGGTTCAGGTTCCACTTTTGACACACACACAGGCTATGTGACTTTGGGCAAATCAATCAACTTCTCAATATCTCAGGCAACTTTGCAGAAATATATGTTAGAAAATAAAAGTCAATAAGCAATCACTATATGTTAGGCACTGTGCTGAGCCCTGAGTGAAACAAAGAAAAATAGAAAAAAAAAAGATCAGGAATTAATAGTCTTTTTGAAAGTAAGTTTTAGGGGTGGCTAGGTTGTGTAGTGGATAGAGCACCGGCCCTGGAGTCAGGAGTAGCTGAGTTCAAATCATGCCTCAGACACTTAATAATTCCCTAGCTGTGTGGCCTTGGGCAAGCCACTTAACCCCATTACTTTGCAAAAACAAAAACAAAAAAAAGTTTTTATTGATATCTTCTGTTTCTTACATCAGCAAATCTATCTTAAGTAACTCTTCCCTCTCAGAGAGTCATCCCATATAGCAAATAGTATTTTAGAAAGGAAAAAATTCAACACAATTAACCAATACAAAGAAAAATCTGAAAACTCATGTAGTACATAACACTGGAACTTATATTTTAATGGGGGAAAAACACATAAAAGTGGGGGATGCAAGGATGACTGGATCCTCCCTTCAAAATGGTGGTTCTGGGAAGACCTCACTAAGAAGAAAGGAAACAGAATAAAGGGGGTACAGCATCTCAAAAGTCATAATTTCTCTTCATTTGAGAGTTTCTTATATTAAGGAAAATGAATGAAATTAAAGGTCCAGAGTTCTATTCTTTTTTGGTCGTGGACAATTATACCTTATAGCAGTGTCCAATTGTCTCCTCTGTAAAATGGAAGTGGAAAAAAAAACCCTACCCTACTGACTGCCCTAGAATATGACAGTGAAAGACTTGTAAACTATAAATTGAGATACTAATATTATTAACTTTTGTAAACTCTAAGGGACTACCTTATCTGCTATCAGTTATCTTGCACTCAGGAAATAAAAACTCAGTTATATCTAAGAAAAATGTCAAAAATGATTCATGTCAAAGTTAATATTCTGAAGGAAACTTTTCCTTGCCTCTCTTCCAGATGCTTTCTCCTCTAAAATTACTTTCCTTCTACTTTATATTTATAATGTATGTTCTTAGTTATATACAGGTTGTCTTACATTACAATGAATGTAGGCTTCTTGAGGACAGGCATTGTCTTTACTTTTTCTTTGTTTCCTCAGTATTTAAAATTTGCCAAATTCTTAATAAAAATTTGTTGACTGATTAATATAAATTGCTAGATGACTTTAAATCAGTAATAATAATAATAATAATAATAATAATAATAATAATAATAATACTTAGGACTTTACGGTTTGCAAAGAAGCCCTTTATAAATATTCTATAATTTAATCACTGAGTATCTCCTGACCTTAATTATCTTTAATTGTATTATTATATTGTGATGATATCTTAGGTATCTTTTTGTTCTAAAAATTCTATGGATCTAATTCTTTGGACAGCTTTTTGTAAGTTGTAGAGTACATGCAGATCTGTATAAGTAAAAGTGATTCCCTTACTTGAAGTTCCCCTAAATCAATGATATTTTAAAAGCAGTTCAGGGGCGGCTAGGTGATGCAGTGGATAGAGCACCAGCCCTGGAGTCAGGAGTACCTGAGTTCAAATCCGGCCTCAGACACTTAATAATGATTACCTAGCTGTGTGGCCTTGGGCAAGCCACTTTACATTTGCCTTAGAAAAACCTTAAAAAAATCAGTTCAAAAGAAATAAAAAGATACAGACAGAAAGATTGAGACAGGGACAGGGATTCATAGAGATACTAGTAGAATCAAACACATAAAGATTGCGATCCAAAAATGGACGTGGGGGGGAAGGTATGGAGAGAGAGAGAGAGAGAGAGAGAGAGAGAGAGAGAGAGAGAGAGAGATATTAATTCTTTTTCAGTAATATATGGACTATTGGAAGAGCAAGATTTGTCAGTTTCATATCTTTTATATATATATATAATGTATATATATGTATGTATATATTATATATGATTTTAAAAGATGTGTTCCTCTCAGTCTCCTCTATAATTTGATCAATATGAGGAAATTTAGGTGTGCTAACTCCCTTCTCTGATGCAAATTGTAACCCCCAACCTGGGACTTATATAAAACCTAAAAAGTTGTCTGGGAAACAGGCAGATTTAATGACTGGCCTTCTCTAGAGCTATCTGACTCTGCACCCACTACTCCATGCTCTATGCTAAGCTACCTCTCCCTCTATTAAAAGTAACAATAATGCATGACATCCCTATCTTGCAAAGACATTTTAAAGCTCCACTAGAATACATTTAAGTTTCCACTAAGAATAATGTTATAGGAAAGTCATGTTTCTTAGCATTTTAATGAATAATTTTTCTACTTCATGAGCTACATATCTCTAGATACAGAGAGGAAACTTCGAGGCAGGCATATAGTCAGCTAAAGAAAGCAAAATAAACATAGGCAATCCCTTACCTTAAAAATAAGTTATATCCAAAAGGTCATTGTAAGTCATTTGTTTGGAAACTGGAACAGAATTCCCCACAAAAACAATGTTGTGTATAGTTGGGTTATCAGGATAGTCTATAGAAACACAGCACAGCACAGATGTAGCAGAACTATTATATTAAAAGCAATATAGAACCTGCCTACTGTGTACAGCAATGGTCCTATAGGGAGATAATACCCATAGTTCCACTTATGGGAAGACTATTATGTAGGATGATGAAAACTGCTCTGGATTTAGAACCAAAAGATATGGGTTCAAATCACTCTGCTACTGCCTACTATATGATCTTAAGTAAGAAGTCACATAACCTCTCTGGACATTGATTTCTTCATATGTAAAATGAGAGGGTTGGACTCAATGGCCTCTAAGATACCTTCCAGTTATAAATCTATGATCCTATGAGCTTTCCCTTCCATGACCCTGGCAAGAAGAACAGTGACTTCTCACCTCTATTTGAAACCTGAGCAATAAAAGTGAGAAATCCAAATTTCCAAGCAATTGATGACCATTTATATGACTGAGCACAGGAACTCTAGGAGACAGACAGGGAAGCAACAGTCAAGGAATGGTCCTAAGTGGGAAAGACATCCAGTAGCTGATAGTAGAATTTCAGGGGCAAGAATAAAACAGATTTAAGGTCTCAGTGCACATAGACTTGTGATGATTCACAAAGTATTTCAGTGTAAGTTGAACCTATGAAACATGTCATCATTGTACTGATTATCTCCTTTTAAGATTCAGGACTTAACTAGAAACTTCTCTAATGGAGAGACTTGCTGTAGAACAGACATAGCATATGGCCTGGTTTCCAAAAGAATCAAGAGTCAGGGGTACACATCACAAACAGAAGGGAATACAAGTAAGTTCCCTAGATCCTTCCCAATCCATTCACTTCCATATTCTCCCACTCACAGCATAATGAATGTCATCAAAGATTAAGTGGTTTGATATCCACATATGTATGAACTCTAGAAAATCTGTAGAACAGATTTTACCCAAGATGCTTTATTCTTTTTATTCTTTTATTTTACCCAAGATGCTTTATTCTTTATTTATTTATTTAGATATAAGTAGAAACTATGGGTTGTCTCCAGTCATAATTCCATTCTCTGGAACTTATATGCATTGGTGATAACTAGAGCAATAATTATAATGAGCAAGAAGACTAGTATGGGGATTATATTGGGAATCATTACTAGCAAAGGGAAAGGGGGAAAGTGAGGGAGGGGTATCAGTAATGGAGGATGAGGAATAGAGTCAAAGTAGAAACTAAGCAATAGTTTTCAAATGGACCCAAATTTCATTTTTTACTCATTGAATATTTTTTTCAGGAAAAAAGCATTTATTAAATACTAAATAGCTAGAAAATACTATGCAAAGCTCCAAGGAAATGGAAGAACTTCAGGAAAGCAGGAACTTTTAAAGAATTCAAATTCTAATATAGGAATGAGCTATAAAAATCAAGTATATTACAGGTTTGTTAATAAAGATAAATATGAGGCCTAGAACATCTAGAGGTATTTACTAGCCTGGCAATGATTGTGATAAATATTGGGTGGCATCAGTATTTCCAAAGTGGTTCCCATAGAGATGAACTAAGTAGAGACCTTGGCAGAACACAAGTAATCATATTGGCAGGACTTAAATGACCTCAATGGAGTATTATGTTTGACTTGAATATCTAATTCTGTTGATATTATGAGTCTTTACTGGAGGAAAGAGGAGGGGATGATAAAGCTATGATGTCTTCAGCAATAGAATGGGGGTAAGGATGAGGAAATCCTATAGCTGCACTAGGCAAGATTATGGAGCCTTAGGACTGGAAGAGACCTTACATGTCAATTAATTAATCCTTTCAATTTTACAAATGAATAATGAGAGGTCCAAAAATTATTTACCCAAGGTAGTATATAAACAAAATTTAATATTTTGATTTTCTTTGATTTTAAACCCAAAACATTTTACACTATCTGTTACACTGCAGATTAGTCCTCAGTAAGACAGGTGTTTGTAAATAAGAGGTTCTTAAGTCATGTGTTTGTTAATTATTTTAAAACAGCTTGAGGTCACAATGCTTTTATGGTTATAAATATACTTTCCAAATAGTTTTTCTTAAAAGTGTTTAGAGACTAAAAAAAGAGCAATGAAGGTTTATAAAATTAAAATATTTTTGTTTTCTGATTTGCTAGTAGTTATGGTGCTCCTGTATTTATATCCTTGCTTTGCAGACTTTCATGGAAGCTAGAGTAGTGCCATGTATCCAGTAGGTGTTTACCATGCTTCATGAACTATTTAATAGGATATTTGAGCTTGACTTCAGAAGCAAGAATCCCCAGTAAAACATTACAGACAAGTCATCATTCACTCTCTTTTTTTAGCAAGGCAATGGGGTTAAGTGACTTGTCCAAGGTCACACAGCTGGGTAATTATTAAGTGTCTGAGGCCGGATTTAAACTGAGGTCCTCCTAACTCCACAGCAGGTGCTCTGTCCACTGCACTACCTAGCTGCCCTACTGCACTGCCTATCTGCCCTGATCATTCACTCTTTAAAAAAAAAAAAAACATTTATATATTTATTTATTTTAAATTTTAGAAAGGTTTTATTTTTAGTTTTACAATTTTCCCCCAATCTTGTTTCCCTCCCCCAGCCCCCACAGAAGGCAGTCTGTTAGTTTTTACATCATTCCCATAGTATTCATTGATCTAAGTTGAATGTGATAAGAGAGAGAAATCATATCAATCCTTCACTCTTAACTTGAAGAGAAGCACCCTAGGAAACCTATTACATTGTTCAACAATCAAAATCTTTAGAAAGTTTCATCTGGGGAAGCTAGATGGCACAATGGATAAAGCACCAGATAGAGACATGTAATAATTGCCTAGCTATGTGATCTTGGGCAAGTCATGTAACTCCATTGCCTAAAATAAATTTTAAAATAAATTTTTTTAAAAAATTTTCCCATTATTTTACCTTGTATTAAGCCTAAATCTGATTTTCTGCAACTTTCACACAATGGAGCGAATTAGAAAAAATCCACATCATTCCCCTTAAAATATTTAAAGTCAATGAGCATTCCCCACTCTGAACCTCTTCCAGAGCAATCCTTAAGTTGGCTTCCTTCAAATGAAACTTGTATCACATGGTCTGTGTTCCTCAGGAGTTTTTTTAACCTCCTCCTGAGGTTCACTGGTTTTTCAGTGCCCTTATAAATATGTAATGTCTAGAGCTCAACAAACACTGTGATGTGAGTGGTTGACTGGGGTTGAGTACAATAGGATATTCATATTCCACATTCTGGATACTGGAATTGAAATAACATAACTTAAATTCTTCTTACATTAAAGTGCAATGCCTCACCTAGGTTTGCAAAGGTTATGCCAATGGACCTTAATTTTGTTGGATCCTACCTAAAGGGCCATGGGACCTTTCTATCAGACTTAAAATTGAAACTTCCCATATGTCTTATCTCTCTTCTTTGAGATCAAGGAGTATCTTATCTTTCTATTGTACCCTGAGCACTTAGTATAGGGCTCATAAATACATACATACATACATAGATATATCATCCATTCATGCATCCAAAACTGCAGGCATCATTTTTTCATTTATTTTACATGCATACAGTCATACAAAGTTATACAAAGTTTTGTATGAGGGTGAGCTAGGTAATATAGTCTATGTACCTGCTAGACCACAAGGTAAAACCTTTTACCCACAGAAACTCTCCAGAACACAGTTACCAAGTTACAGCAAGAAATTAAGCCTGCATTGCTATAGGCAGTTGCCATATCATCAGAAACAGAAACAAATGACTCAAAAAAATTTGAGGAAGTTCATATTAATTTCTGTAACATCATACTGTAGGCTCACGTGGAGCTTTCAGCCCCGTAAAACATGTATCTTATGTTTTTTGTATCAACCTTTTGAACTTGAATTCTTGTGATTGGCCTTTTGAACTAAAGCAAATACTTGAAATTGATCAATTTTATGTATTTGCTCAAAAATAGAGTATTAGATTAGAACAGGAAAGAATTTGATTAATCAATTAAAAAATTATTAAGCACCCTAAGCAAAAAAAGGAAAGACTTAAAAATATTCTTTCTTGCCTTCAAGAATATTACAGGAGATCTAGTCCACTGTCTCCCTACTCTCATTTAACAAATTAAGAAACAAGAAACTTAGGCAGTGATGTGTTGTGCTGACTCAAACTAGTTCTTGAGGGTTGAATTAAATTTTTATTTTGAACATTTACATTTTGGAAATTGACAAAAGCTACAAATCAGAAAGTGATTTATTATTTTGTTGATTTTTCTAGACTTAATAAAGTTATAGAAAATATTGCTAATAATGCATATTGAATTTAAAAGTGTTTTTCTCTGGAAAGCCAATTATTAAACATTTACAATCGCAACACTGGACCCAGGAAAAGAAAGTGACTTGTCATAGGTCACACAAGTGATAGAACTGCAAATCTTTTTGTGCTAATTTCAATGCATTATGATGTTCCTACTGCTTCCTAGATATGATTTAGATATGGACAGATCCTTCTCTCAAGGAGGTCAATGAAAACAAAAAGTACAATCAGGCAAGATAAAGTAGGCTTCCATGGCTAGGACATGGGGAGAGACACCTCATTTCTTTTTTATTATTCACTAATTTTTTTTCCCTAAGAAGACTAGAATAACTACAGCTGTTCAATCTGAAACATTTGAGGGAAACAGAAACATTCCTTGTAGTCCTAGAATTATTGCATTGTTCCTTATATGTGTTTCTAGCAGCTTGGCTGATGATGTACTTGAATAATGAATGAGACCTGAAGGGGAGGGAATGCAACTAATTCTGTATTTTTCCTTAACACAATATTAGCTTTTTTCCTCAGACATGGTCTGACTACAAAAGACTTGTGGGCTCTGAGAAATAATTCTTGCTCAATTGAATGAGCCTCGAAACTACAAAAGCTGATCACAAAGAAGAGACTATAGGATGTTAACAATATTCAGCTTTTTTGAGGTTGTATAGTCCAATTGTGGGCTGCAAAACACAATTACCGAGCCCAGAATGTCATCAATATAGTTTATGGTTTTTGGATTGGATTGGTAAATTTTCTTTGAAAAGGGGAATTTCCATTGAGAAATCCCCTCTACCAGATATGCATTGTAGACTTGCCCAAGGTCACACAACAAGTGTTGTCACAGGTGAGCCCTGGCCCTTGATTTTGAGGCTAGTTCTCTATCCAATGTGCCATGTTGTCTCTCAAATACCTCATAAATCATTAAACTATATAGTCAAAATTGATGGAGGAATCAATTAAAAATGTAATATTAAGGAGAAAAAGAAAGAAAATAAGCATTTAAATAGTTCCCACCATATACCAATCAGTAAGTTAAGTGTTTTTTATAAATATTATGTCAATTTATTCTCACAAAAATACTTGGAGGTTTTAGCAACCCCATAGAATATAATTAGTGATATCTATACAAACATAAACACACATGCACACAGAGAGATATAAATATATAATATTGTATATTTATTAAAAATTTTTATGAGCATAAATTATATATATTATGTTTATATAAAAAATCCCTATATAACATATAGTATTGTGAACATATCCCATTATAACAATCACATATTTCTTATAAAATGGTACTTTTATTATTACCATTTTACAGTTGAAGAAACTGAAGCAGAGGTTATGTGACTTATCCAAGTTTAATAGCTTGGAAGTGTCTAAGGCTAGATTTGAACTCAAGTCTCCTGACTCCAAGCCCAGTGATCTTTCACTGTATCACCAAATACTTCTATAATAATAATATGTTACATTTGTAGAGCTCTTTATAGTTGATAAATAGTTTCTTTTTATTCATTAGTTTTTCTAATTTCAAAACAACATTGTGATATGGACAAAGTATGTTTTTCTGCCTCTTGCAGATGAAAAAGTTGAGACTGAGGTAGGATGAGTGATCTGCCCAGCATCAAAGACTATTAAGTAACTGAACTTACAAAGAAATGTAAGAAATCCCTCTCAAAAATCTTACAACTGAGTTGAAGAAACAAGAGATAAATATGTGCGAAATTAAATAATAATATAAAATTTAAATAATAGCTCAAGGCAATTGAAGAAATGTCAGAAGGCAGTACATGATTTAAAGGCAAGTTAATGATACAGACAGTAAATAATGGAGAGTTCAGAAGAACCCACTACCACCCAGGGCAGTTCATTCAGTTCATTCCACTCTTGGATAAGTGAGATTCCAAGGAAGTTTTTAATCTTAAATTGAACTAAAATCTCTCTCTCTCTCTCTCTCTCTCTCTCTCTCTCTCTCTCTCTCTCTCTCTCTCTCTCTCTCTCTCTCTCTCTCTCTCTGTCTCTCTCTCCCTCCCTCCCTCCCTCCTTCCCTACTGCTTATAGTTCTGCTTTCTGGGGCCAAATAGAACATATCTAATCGCTGTTTCACTGGATTTCATTCCAAACACTTGAAAACAGCTGTGATACATTCCTGTAAGTCTTTTCTTTCCATGTTAAACGTTTCAAGTTTTTTTTTTTCCAACACTACTTTTACCACCAATATGCCATTCTTTCCTTAAGGATACAGTCTGGTTCATTTTTGTCCTTGTTAATCAGCACATTGCAAAGTAGATGACAAACATATAATAAATCCCTGATGGTTGGTTGATGGGTTGATTGATTATCTTGTGTCCTTTTATAAATCTGAATATTCTAGATTTGCACAAGTTTATCAATGGCTCTTTTAAAATGTCCTGATCAGAACTGAAAATAATTGAATAGGTGCAATCTTACTAGAGAAGAATTCAGGGGTAATATCATCTCTTCCCTCCATTCAGACTCCAGGTGGTAGAACGCTCAAATGCAGGCTTCCCTTTAACTTGACATTGATCAATTACTACTCTTTGGATCCAGTTACTTCCATGGCTTCAATAATTACCACTATACATCACTCCTAAACCTATTCCCTAGCATTGACTTCTCTTCTTGGCTCTGGTCCCATATTTCCATCTATTTACCAAACATTTCTACTTGGATGATCCACCTTCACCTCAAACCTGTCAAAAACTGTACTATTCATTTTAACTTCTTAATTTGGCTCACTCTCTTAGTTCTTCTGTTTCGATTAGTGTTACTGCCATTCTCCCTTTCCTTTCTTCCTCACCTTCCATATCTAATCTAACACCAAGGCTTTCTCATTCTGCCTTAGAACTATTTTTGGCGCCAATATCTATCTTCCTTTCTAGGACTATTGCCACTTTTCTATTTTAGAATTTTAGCTTTCTGAAAACTTTCTATATCTCCTGTCTTTCCTGCTAGTCTATCCTATATACTTATTTCCTGAATCACTGCTTTGATCGTTTTAAATCCCTACTACTAAAATGTTTTCAGTAATTCATCAATGGGGCAGGGAGGGTGGCACAGTGGATGCAGCATCAGACCTGGAATCAGGAAAGTTTACCTTCCTGAACTGTAATCTGGTCTCAGACACTTACTAGCTGTGTGACCCTGGACAAATCACTTAATCCTGTTTAATATCAGTTTCTCCTCTGTAAATTAAGCCAGAAAATAAAATGACAAACTATTCCAGTATCTTTGCCAAGAAAACCCCAACTGTGGTCATGAAGAATCAGAAACAACTGAACAACAAATACTCTATTATGTGTAGAGTAATACCCAATCCCCTTAACCAAGAATTTAAGACTCATCACAAATGTGTCCCAACATAGAATATGGCAGAAATTTAAAAAAACAGATTTAGACTTTGCATATCTGAGTTCAAATTTGTTTTTTTTTATTTATTATCTGTGTGAGGATAGATTGATTAGATCATCTCAAAGGACAGGGAAGCAAAACTTGAGAAGGGATATTTTTTTTTAGTTTTTTTGCAAGGCAGTGGGGTTAAGTGGCTTGCCCAAGGCCACACAGCTGGGTCATTATTAAGTGTCTGAGGTCAGATTTGAACTCAGGTTCTCCTGACTCCAGGGCCAGTGCTCTATCCACTGTGCCACTTAGCTTCCCCTTATAAAAACTTTTTTAAAAGAACTAGTAATATTTGCGATGAAGAAGAGGTGTCAAATGCAGACCATGGGTCTATGCAACAGGAGTTACCCAATCAAATTAAAATGTAATCGAGAAATACTTGACAAAATAAGTGAAAATACAATAAAACATAACAATAATAATAGCAACAATAATGACAATAATATGTGGCTTTCTGATTCAATATTCAGTCTCCAGGGACCTTTATGTATGGTTTAGTAGCCCTTTTTATATTTGAGTTTGACACTTCTGACCTAAGGGAGAGTTCAGGAGGATATGAGAGGAGTTTTCTAGTATTTGAAAGGATTTCATTTTCAAGAGAAAGTAGACTTTTTGTTTTTATTGATCCCAGAAGGAAAAAAAATCAGTAATGGATGCAATTTTTTTGGAATGGGAAAAATATTTTATGTATGTATGTACATATATAAAATCTATTTTAAAAATTTAAAGAAAAATTTTCTGATAGAATTACCCTGGGGTAGACCATGTTGCCTTGGGATAAGATGGATCCTCTCTGTGAGATCATCAGAAAAAGGTTGGATAGTCAGTGATGAAGAGAATTATAGAGAAAACCATTAATCAATTAAGGAAAAGACTAGATGAACTTGAGATCCCTCCTGACTTTAAGGTTTTATGGTTCTGTGATGAGATCTCCAAAGGAGAATATATATCACCTTTTGCCAGGTGAGTTGAATCTTTTGCTGTCTTTTATTGTAGTTGTTTGTATGTATGTGTGTGCATGTGTGTATATGTGTGCATGTTTGCATGTGTATGTATGTGTGTGCATGGGTGTGTGTGATACCATACTTCTTCATACCAAGTTGTAAATTACAAGGTCTGATATATCTTTTTATCCCCTGCAGCTTCTAATATAAATAACTGCTGAATATGTATAAGGAGAACAGACATCTTGGGCTGAATCCTGGCCAACACTCACATAATTGAAAAAAGAAACTAGTGAAATAAGACATTTAAATCTGGATCAGATTGTTAAAGAACTATGACAGCAGTTTGACAGCTGACAACAATAAGAAAGAATTACAAGAATGACAGAGTGGTTTTCAGAAATAATGCTTCAGAGAAATCATAAAGAGTGAAGACTAAAATAATGTTTTGAGTGATTAGTAAATACATGATAATCTCAGAAAATGAAGTTCATAGGACATAGGTAACATAGGAAGGAAGGAAGGAAGGAATGGAGGGAGGGAGGGAGGGAGGGAGGGAGGGAAGAGCATAGATAGACAGACAAGAGATAGACAGAGAGGCATTCAGACATAGAAAGATAGAGCATTTATTAAGCCTTTAACACATATCAAGTACTATACTAAGCCTTGGGAATGCAAATATAAGCAAACAAAATCACTCCTACCAGGGGTATACAGGTTACACAGATCCTAGAAACTAATTGTTAAATTTTCTGTGATAATATACATATATTTATATATATATATATATATATATATATATATATACACACATATACATATATACATACACACACCTTGGAAATATGAAATGCTACTTATCAGCATTTTAGTTGTTGTTTGGATAATTGTCTAGACTTAAAAAAGGGAAGGAGGAAATGTTGATATTGCAAACTAAACCTCTAAGTATTTTGCATACCTCTTTTTCAGAAAGTCCTTTTTCATTTATTTATCAACATAACCTTGACCTCTGTTCTTAAGAAGTTTTCATTCTAATGGATGGAGACAACAAATATGGGATGATGAACAGGGGAAGAGATTAAAGGAAGAGGTAGATAAAGTATGGATGAAGTTATTTCTAAAATACTGTTTCCAGTGAGGACAAGGGAAGATAGCTCAAGGGCTGAGATATACAAGAGTTCCAATGTGGTAGGGTAGCAGAAGGAGGTTGCCTCTGTAAGACAGAGAAGAAGTGCATGAGATGGAACATGACTAGAGTCTCATTTTATTTGGTCCTAGGGATTGAGTACCAAGAAGTCAAATAAAAAGATATTTGGAAATGAATAAAAGGAAACATGAAGTCATTCCTAATGACTTCAGTAAGGTGAAAGGAAGTTAGGTTTGGTACTTATGGAGAGCCGTCATTTTTAATAGCCATTACATTATACAATCTAGAAAATTGACTAAACATAAATTATTGAGTAGAAGGGAAGGGGGGCAATTTTCAGTTGAAATGAGGTAACGAAAAATTTTATTCTTCCAAGTCAGTACGTTTTTGTGGCCACAGAAGGACCAGAATGATCTTGTATTTGGGATAACTCAGTAGAAGATGAATGGGGCAAAGGAATCTAGGGTTTTATTGAGAGCAGTTTTTAAGTGAGTGATCAGAGTCTAGGCTAGATGTTGGAAAATGCAATGATAAGGTAAATTAGGAGGAGTAGAGAGACTGTAGTTTCCAGTCAGTGTCAAGATCCTATTTTGTTCCTATGTAGCTGATATTAACTGGGGAATTATTCCCTCTCCAATCTCCTTTGCACTTCACGGAACCAAAAAATTTAAAGAAATGTGCTAATGAAGATTCTGATAGGCAACCAGTATAAATTGATAGTTAACAACAGGCATTTGATAAGTGTCACTTGTGAGGATGATGGTGGGAAAATGTTTGTCAAGTAAGTTACAGAATCATCAAGGAAAGCATAGGGAGGGTGTAGAAAATTGTAATATTTATTGACAATGCTTTAGTATAGTGGGTAGATAGCTAGATAGCATAAGGCTATTTATCTTTCTGAATTCAAATCTATCCTCAGATTCTTACTATGTGATCCCCAGAAAGACACTTAACCCTGTTTGTCTTACCTTCCTCATCTGTAAAATGAGTGAGAGAAGGAAATCACAAAACTCTGTAGCATCTGTCAAGAAAACCCCAAATGGGGGTGGATAGAGCATTGGCCCTGGAGTCAGGAGTACCTGAGTTCAAATGAGGCCTCAGACACTTAATAATTACTTAGTTGTGTGGCCTTGGGTAAGCCACTTAACCTCATTGCCTTGCAAAAAAAGAAAAAAGAAAAAAAAAACAACAAAAAACCCTAAGGAAAAAAAAAAAGAAAACCCCAAATAGGACCATAAAGAATAAGAAACAGGAATGACTTTTTAAAAATGGTCAAAGGATATGCAAAGGCAATTCTCAGACAAGAAAAGCAAAGCTATCTATAGTCACTTGAAAAATTACTCTAAATCATTATAGATTAGAGAAATGCAAATTAAAGCATCTCTGAGGTACCGCCTCACACCTCTCAGGTTAGCCACCAGAAAGGAAAATGATCAATATTGGAGATGTGAGAAATCTGGGTCACTAATGCATTGTTGATGGAGCTGTGAACTGATCCAACCTTTCTGGAGAGCAATTTGGAATTATGCCTAAAGGGCAATAAAAATGTGCATAATTTATCCAGCAATTCCACTCTGGGTCTATATCCTGAAGAGATCATAACAAAAGGTAAAAATCCCACACGTGCAAAAATATTCATAGAAGTTGTTTGTAGGGGCAAAGAGAAATTGAAGAGAAAGCCTGAACAAATTATGGTATTTGTATATGATGGAACATTATTGTTCTATAAGAAATTATGAGGAATCAAATTCCAGAAAAGCCTGGAAGGACTTGTATGAATTGATGCTGAGTGAGGTGAGCAGAACCAGAAAAACATTATACACATTAACAACATGGAGTGATGATCAATCCTGATGGGCCTGCTCACTCCATAGTGCAATTATCGGGAACAATTTTAGAGGCTCTGTTATGGAGAATACCCTCTGTATCCAAAGGAGTTTAAACAAAGACCTAAGATTATTAGCTTCAGTTTTTAACAGTTTTTAAAAGTTGTCATACATAGTACATAATTTTGCAATCTCTAACGTTTTCCTTCTTCCTTTTGCATCTGTTTCTACTCTCAAAACATTCAGTTTGGATCTGTGCATATCATGGAAGCAAATGTAAAGATTATATCAAATGCCTTCTTTGGGGGAGGGGGAGGAAAGGACGGGAGGGAGGAAAAAATTGTAAAATTCAAAACCTTGCCAAAAAAAAATCGGTAGAAACTAGCATTGTATGTAATTGGAAAACAAATAAAATATTTATATAAAAAGTATATTAGGTGGTAAGGATTGTGAATGATATGATGCAAAGTGGTGAAATTTCAATATTCTGGAGTTGGTATCTACAGAGGTGTTTTGGGATCCTGACAGTAAAAAAAAAAAATGAAAGGTTATGAAAGGTTTGCCAGCAAACTCTCTGACATTTAGATGGGAAGTTCTAGCTTCTTATCTTTAAATTTCAGCATTTCAGTACTTCTCTTGGACTTCAGCCTATTTGCCATATGAGTTCAAATTCTCTTGCTGTGAGAGGTCCAAGCTAATTTGAGTTCATGTCCCTTGGTCTTAATTATCATTAGAATTAACCCTCAAAAAATTTCGACCAGGCTGATTTGATAATCAATCACTCACCTCATTACCACCCTTTCAGGCTCCATGCCTGTCCAAATTTCCAATCTTAATTCTGCAACTTATCACTGGGACTTTATTTCTACAACTATAAAATTACAGGCTTGGGCTAGAAATAGATTTAGAGCTGGAAGGGGCAGAAAGACTTTCAAGTTCAGGGTCTCAGAACTGAGGCTCAGGGGGATTATGACTTGGCCAAAGTCATACAGATACTAATTTAGATGATGTCTAAGGCCTTTTCTAATTTTAACATTCTGATCTAACTTCTATGGTGAGTCATCAACTTAAACCTAGAATTCAAAGAAAATTATTTCTATTTCAGGGAAAAGTTTAGACCAGCAATATTTGTTCTAAGATATTTAGAATCTGCTTCCTTTTCTTAGGTTACATATTCTCTCCTTCCCAGGGATATTTGCATTTTAATTTATTCAACCACATGGCCATATTTTAAATCTATGAATTTAAATCTTTGAAATACCATAATAAATATGAACATTCAATTTAAAACTTTCAAGATCCAAATGACTAAATCTCTAATAGACAAATTTCAAGAACCATGCCACTGCTGAAGATAAATCTTAGCTATGGAATCTGGACTGGCCCCTCAAATCCTACCCATAGCCGTTTACCTAGCTTCTCAGTGACCACAGGAATTATTCCCCATATTTTTTGTAATTATATCCTATTTAAGTGTCTAGAAGACAAAAAATAGATGATGATTGATCTTCTTCAATGCCTTTCAAAAAACAGTTGATGTACCTTAAACAAACAAGGCCGGTTACAGAATCTGGATGACTGGAAGTTCCATAAGACATTTACTAGCATTTTCCCTTAAATGCTCTGAACTTCAGATTCTTCTTCTATAAAATGGGAATGAAATTATTACCTCTTTCAAAGAGTTATAAGAGGAACAAATGAGATTATATATGTACCCTGCTTTGCATACCTGAAAAACTTTTTTTTTAGTTTTTTACAAGGCAAATGGGGTTAAGTGGCTTGCCCAAGGCCACACAGCTAGCTAATTATTAAGTGTCTGAGGCCAGTTTTGAACTCAGGGACTCCTGACTCCAGGGCCCAGTGCTCTATGCACTGTGCCACCTAGTTGCCCCCCCTGAAAAACTTTTTAAATGTGAGTTGATATTAAATCAAATCCCAAAATGATGTAACAAGAACCCATGTCATCACCTAATATGCGAAGCTAATTTAATAAATAATTTTGCTTTTGGAGAAAATTATCCAAAAAGGGAAAGATAAGTTAGTTGTGCTTTTTGTTTGAATTCCTCAAATAGATCCTTACAGCAAATTCTTAGCCTAAGGGAAGGTGTTTGTGTGTATGTGTGAGTGTATGGGTATTAAAATGAATTCATTCTGTTTTATAGTTTTTCATTTAATTTTTTTGATTCAAGTGGCTATTTTTAAATGTGGAAAAGTGAACCTCCACTGTTGTAGAAATGCAAGCCAAAAGATAAAAATAGAGCTTTGTAGACCATGCAACCTTGATTTTTCAAAGGATACTTTTAGAGTTTCTCTCTATTGTCAAATGTCCAGGTCATAATGATCCAAGATTAAGAGAAAAGACAAGGCTAATTTGGCCCTGGGTTGTGATCTGCCTTTTGGTGCAGGATTACAGACTGAACTGGAGCATCCCAACATTTTTCTTTTTTTTTTAAACTTTGTCACTACAATAAGCTGATGCTGTCACACCTTGCTGATGAATTCCAAACATAAACCACCAGGAGGCAGCCTCATCCCCAGGTGGCTCTCTTGGCTGCACATAAATTTACACCTGCCAGTGGCATAAGGTATAGGAAAAGGGAGAAGAGGCAGAGTTTTTATGAATTACAGGGAGGAAGAAGTTGTTGTATTAACATCATTCTCAATCAACTTTTTTTGTTACATGAAGATTAACTGAGAACCAATCTGATTCCCTCCCCAAACACACACATATAAAATATGTAGATTTTTTTTTTCTAAGCAATAACTACTAGCTAGGTGTTACACATAGATAGAACCCTCTTGAATCAAGAAGGCAATTCTTTCTGAGCTCAAATCTATCCTCAAACATTTATTTGCTTCGTGATCCTGGGCAAATCACTTAACCTTGCTTACCTCAGTTTCCTTATTTGTAAAATGAGCCAGAGAAAGAAATGGCAAAACCACTCCAGGGTCTTTGACAAAAAAAAACCCAAATGAGATCAGAAAGAGTTGGACAAAACTGTAAAACAACTGAACAACAAAGTAGTCAGAAAGTCTTAAGCCTAGAAGGAATTCTGAGATTTCATTTAATTTGTGACCACCATTTCATGCATAACCCCACCCATCTTTGCTAATCCATGAAATTCAGCTTTTGAAATCAGAAAATAATATCTACCTTGTAGATTTTAGCTTTAAAAAGTATTTAATATAATTTGGCTCATTTGAACCTTATATAACCTTGTGTGGTAGTCACTGTAGTTATTAATATCCCCAATTGACAAAGAGAAAACTGAGGTACAGTGAGATTATGCCCATAGTCTCATAGCTAACAAATGTTGCAAGGTGAGGTCTGAACCAGCCTTCTCTGACTCAAAGTGCATCACCCCATAGACAAGGAGGACATCTGATTACTCTTTTGTAAATGGTGAAGGAAATTACTTCTAAACTTTAGAATCATCTGAAGCTGACTCTAAAAATTATTTAGATGATTTCTAAAATTCTTTCCAGCTTTAACAGTCCAAGGATTATGAATTTAATCCTAGAAAATATCTTAGAAGTCATGTCTTCCAACCCCTTCATTTTATAGAAAATGAAATTGAGGCTTATGACAGTAAAGTAAATAGGAGGATGAGCATACTACCTAACCCATAGAAGGGGTTTAATATTTTTTTGTTTTTTGTTGATATTTTTTCCAAATACATGTTATGGAAGTTTTGCAATATTCATCTCAAAGGCATTATATTTTTAAGTTACAAAATTTCCTTCCCCCTCCTTCCCCCTCCCCCGCCCCAGCAGTACTGTCAGGCTAATAGTATACATACTCATTTGTGTTAAACACAAATTACAGATTAGTCATTTTTGGAATGAGGAAATAGGATTAAGGGAAAGAAACACATGAGCTTCTTTTAAGTGAACGTAGTGTTCATCAGGTTTTGGAAAGGTTGCTTTGTCTTGTTTTGTTTTTTTTCTCCTCTAGATGGGGATGCCATTGTCCATAGCTACAATTGTCCTAGCTCTCTGAACTGCTGAGAGGAGTTGCATCCATCAGGGTTGATCATCTCTCAATGTTGTTGTTAATGTGTACAATTTTCTGTTGGTTCTGTTCCCTTGGCTCATCATCAGATCCTGTAATTCATTCCATGTTTCTCTAGAATTCAATCACTTATAGTTTTTTTTATAAAACACAGTTTTCTGTAATATTCATATACCATAATTTGTTTAACCCTTCCCCAGTTGATGGGCATCCTCTCACTTTCCAGTTCTTTGCCACTACAAAAAGAACTGCCATGAATATTTTGGAACATTTAGGACTTGTCCCATTTTTAATGACTTCTTCTGGATATAGAATTGGAATTGCTTGGTCAAAGGGTATGAATAGTTTTATTGCTCTTTGGGCAGAGTTCCAGATTGCTCTCCAGAGTGGTTGGATCATTTCACAACTCCACCAACAATACATTAATGTCCTTTTCCTCTCACCTCTCCAACACTGATCATTTTCCCTTTTTGTGATCTTAGCCAAGCTGATTGGTGTGAGGTGATATCTCATAATTGTTTTAATTTGCATTTCTCTAATCAACAATGATTTGGAGCATTTTTTCACATGATTATATATATATATAGCCTTAATTTCTTCATTTGAAAATTGTCTATTCATATTGTTTGAGGGTTTAATGTTTGTTGATTGATTTCTTGTCCAAGGACAAAAATAGTAACAAAAATGGGATTTAAAGACAAATTCTCTGCCTTTAAAACCCAGAACTATTTCCCTTATATTGTGCTGCCTTCCTCAAATGATTCCCAAGCCTCATCCCCTTGTTTATTGAATTCAATTTTATTTTATTTTATTTTAGTTCCAAAATTTTCTCCCTTCATCTTCCCCCATTGACTGAGAAAATAAGGAAATAAAAGTCCATTACAAATGACAAAATGCTACAGCTACTACAGTCAGGCCTTAATCACCTCTCACCTGGACTATTACATTGACCTCCTAATTGTCTCTCACCTCAAGTTGCTCCCCACTTCAAACCTTTTTTCACAGGACTGCCAAGGGCATCTTCCTTAAGTGCAGAAATAACCATTCCATTCCATTGCCTCCATCAGTTTACTCCACCAGCACCAGCTTCCTTTTGCTTCTAGTGCTCAATCTGTTGAGTTTCCAAAGAACTTCACAGCCTGACCCCAACCAACATTTCCAATCTCATTAAGCATTATTCATCTTCCAACTCTACCATTTTGAAATAACCAAAATGACCTTGTTGTGCCTCACAAAGAATAATATATCTCCCATCTCTGAATCTTTGCCTTGGCTTTCTGAAAGGTTTTCCCTTCCTTTCCCTGCTTCATAGAATCTGTTTCAAGCACAGCCTTCTACATTAGGCCTTTCTTGAACTTTGCACTTCACATTATGTCTGTATGCCTGTGGAAAAATATATACCTAGACATGTGAGAATGTAGACATATGCATATATGTATATGAACATCTGTGTATATGTATATTGTTGCAGTTCAGTCTTCATAGGTTTTCTTGGCAAAGATACTAGAGTAGTTTACTTTTCCAGCCCATTTTAAGTAAGTAAGGCAAAAAGGATCTTGCCTAGAGTCATACAGATAGCAAGTGTCTGAGGCTGTACCCAGAAAGATGAGTAGTCCTAACTTCAGATCTGGCACCCTATCCACTATGCCATCTATCTTTGTTCAGAGAGAACAGGCACCTCTGGTGTGAGGTCTTGCCAAGCTCTTTTCTCAGAGCTGTTCATCCACCTTTGGTGTCTACACAGCATTCATCTCTCGCCTCCAATGCTCCAAGAAGCTGTGGTTTAAACAATAGACACACCCCAGTAAAACCTTCCAAACAAACAGGCTAAACCAGATTGAGGGGAAACAACAGGTCTCAAACCCATCAATGTGTCAGGTGGTGCCTACCCCAAGCATGTAAAGTTTGTCCCCCACTTGAATGAGTTGATGAGAAAGATTTGTTCCAACAGTCATGAAGGCAGCTGAAGCAGGCAATGTAAGGAAAGCTTAGAGCTTTGTCAGACACTGAAGATGCCAAGGTCATTCATTACATCCCATCTTGTGCTCAATCTGTTGAGTTTCCAAGGTACTTCACAATCTGGCCCCAAACTACATTTCCAGTCCCATTAAGCAATATTCACCTTCCAGCTATAACTGAACTTCAATGACTTTAGAAGAAAGAATGAGGCTGAGGATTTTCCCAAATCTACCTCATTTAAATACAATTCACTTATGAGACCAGCTATCATCTAAGATGACATTGGTTTTCTTTGTAAATGAAGGACAAACTATATGGGTGTGTTTATTTATACATGTGTGTGAATTCTCACATACCTGTAGATATATAATATCATATATATATTTACATCTAATATATATGCATGTCTTCATGTGGTTAAATAAACACATCTATACACTATGTATACATGTTTGTGTGAATAGCATGCATACATATATATAGGTATAGATATTTATGTGTTCTTCTATATGATATTTCTAGATCTATAATATACATGTAATGTGTGTTTATACACATATGTGATACATATAATGCATTCATTCACATGTGAATATACATACATGGTATATGATCCATGATTTAGAATGTGTTACTGAAATATCTCCCTTATAAACACCATAGGAACAAAGATTCACACTCTAGACACCAGAGACAATGGAGTTCAACCACACACACCCCCACCTGCCCATTTTATTAATCTGGAAACAACCATTATCCATTAAATTAGCCTGGAGGGACAGCAGTCCTTCCCAGGTTTAGGAGGCTGAAGGCCCCAGTTCTAAACCAGCTCTTGGTGTTACTCAGTTCAGTAAATATTTATTAAACACCCACTCTTTTCAAGAGCAACCTGTTTCTTGGTACCAAGAGATGCTGATAATTCAGTGGTAGTTAAGTGTTGTCAAATCTGACTTGTTAAAATGCTGACTTTCAAGGAGGGAATGATACCAGACCCAAGACATGAGAGTTCTTCCTACAATACGTTTTAGCAGTTTGTACATTTTTTCACCAATAACTTGTCCTGAACCATGGAGGGTATAGGAAAGGGATATTATGAAGGGAAAAATGCTACAAATTTCCTTCTTCTCTATGCCACTTAGATAAGTGTCTACACACACACACACACACACACACACATGCGCACACACACATACACACACATACACACACACACACACACACTCCATTGATGCTGAAAGCCTTCCAAAAATGAATAATATTGCATTCTGAGACATGATTGATTGTGTTATTATTTAAACTGCTTTTCCATATCTTATTTTCTTTTTCCAAAGGAGATGATGGTGAGAAAGGAGAAAAGGGAGAAGAGGGAAAGCATGGCAAAGTGGGCCCTATGGGGCCAAAAGGTAGGTAAGAAGCTTGTTGCAATTTCCCTGTACCTTCCTGAGTGTGCCTCTCTTTCCCTGCTGGGCATGTCAAAAAGCCTATCCTTTGTATGGGAAATTAGTTCTTTCATAAAGCACTTTACCACAGAGATGCATAAAATGTGTTACTAACATGAATTAACTCACCAGCCAGTATCCCTGGGAGAGTCTTTATCAACAGGGGCTCCAATCCATTCCACCCCTTGAATCCTTGGTGATGACATGAGTGAAACTCCTCCATAGACCTTTCTGGGAGACACAGAAACTTTAGAATCCCTAGGGACCTTTAAGGTCTTTGGAAGCATACCCTACCTCCTGTGACTCTCCACCAAAACCCCTGAGACCTGGCTTTTCTTTCCTGGTCAGGAGGTTAGAAATGAAAGGGTGAAGGAATTACTCTTTCTACATTTCTTTGGTTATCATCAAAATAAGCAGCTTTTCTCTGATCTCCTTACTATACAGATCAATAGGAGAATGAGAAACAGCCCCCTCTTCTCTGGAATGTTTATCTACATGGTAGCAAAAGTTTTGCAGGGGAAGCTTCTTTAAGTATCTAAATCCTAGAATTTATATATATACATATTTATGTCTATGCTTTTATTTATATTATATATGTAAATATATGTATACACATATTTGTAGGCACATGCACATGTACATTTGTATTTGTTCCAATATTCACAATATATGCATATATGCATTGTGTGTATATTTGTAGATATAGATGTCAATAAATAAATATAACAACATGCATATATATGGATATATGATATATGCATACTAAATATATAAATATGTATGAGATAGAAGGAAAGAGAGACAGAAAGGAAGGAGGGGACAGGAAGAGAGTAAAGAGGAAAGAAGGGAGGAGTGGGGATAGAGAGGAGGGAGGAAGGGGAGGAATAGAAAAAAGACAGGGGAAGATAGGAAGGAGAGAGAAAGAAAGAGGAGTAAGGAGAAAGAACAGAGCTGGGAATGGAAAGAGAAAGGAAGAGAGGGGGGAAATGAAAAGAAGGGAGGAGAGAGAGGAGGGGAAATCATAGAGGAAGAAAGAGAAAAGGGGAGGAGAAAGAAGGGGAACATAGAGGGCAGGAAAAGGAGAGATAAAAGGAGAGAGGGAGAGAAGGGAATTGAAAGGAGAGAGAGAGAGAGAGAGAAGGAAAGAAGGGCCCAGAACTTTGAGTTAAGGGGAGATCTAAGTTCAAAGTCAGAGTCACTGTCCAGACCCAGAGTTTTACTCAAATTCTCAGTAGCATGGTTTTTGTTTTTCTTGTGGTCTATCCTTACATTCCAGTGGAGAAGGAGAGGAACAGACCCCATGAAACATTGCCCAAAGTACATAAGTAGACAGCTATGGATCAAATAGGCATGCTTTTTAAAAGCATCACCCTCCACCCTTTTAAAAAGCTTCCTTATTTTTTCCATAGGTGTAGTCCAAAAAGATCCAAGATAAAAAATAACAACAAAGGCTTTGGTGACTTCCAGCCCTGTTTTGCTTATTGATATAGGCATGGGTGTGGAACTGGATCATCCATGCTCTTTAGTTAACACTTTGTCACCATAATAAGCTGGTGTTGTCACCCCATTCTGATGAATTCCAATCATAAACCACCAGGCTGCAGCCTCATCCCCAGGTGGCTCACTTGGCTGCATATAACTCCACTCCTGCTGTGGCATGAATGTGAAGGGAGCTGGGGGTAAGAATCAGAATTCTTATGAATCAGTGCAAGAAAGTGCATTAGCATCTTTCTCAGTCATTTTAGATAAGTTCAGAACCATTCCAGTCTTCACCCTCCTTGAAATTAATTATCTATTGTATTCTGGACAAGGCTGTTGTAAAGTCTCCTGGCCTCAGTTTTCCCATCTGTCAAAAATGGAAGTTAGAATAATTGATTTCTTAGGTCTAAAACTGTTTGGGATCTAAAATTCACTGATTCCATTCCTATAACTCTCCAATGTGGTAGTTGCAAATGATAACGCACAATAATATATAGTATATAATTTTGTATAATATATAATAGCTAGTTTTTATTGTAAATATTTTGAGAATTCATTTGAAAGAAGAGTCGCAACAAAAACACAAGAAGTGCAGCTGGTTCATTATCTAGACCTCAAACAAGGCACATAAGATGGATCCCAGTAGAGCAGGCAAGTTCCAAGGTGCAATACCTGATTATAATTATTAGATTAAAATTAATCTTGGGTGATACTTTCATTTTGTAATAAAAGCTAATTTTTATTATAATTATCCATTTAGGTCACATATAAAACAAGCTTTTAAAAACCATCATGCCACTCTCTTCTGTTTCCAACATTTAACCTTGAAATATAAATACCTATAAATTAATATTGCATGATACTTCAAATTATGCAGCATATACAGAAGACATTTTAGTATTTTCTCTAAATTTTTATATATTTAGTATGCTTTAGAGAAATATAGTATTCCCCAAATTTTATTTTTAAAAATAACAAATATGATATGGTTTGATTTTAAGGAATGAAAGGAGAACTGGGTGAGGTAGGAGACCAAGGCATCCTTGGAAAAATTGGACCAATTGGTGTAAAGGGTGAGTTTTGTTGGCTTATTTCTTACATTTAAAAGCAAATTAAACAAGAAACTGTAGATATCTTCTTGAGACTTTTTGCTTGCTTCTTTTTATGATTATAAGTTATTAAAATCACATCTATTTTTAAATAAATATTTTCAACTTTTTGACTGTTTGGCTGTATCTTGGTTTCCTCCATATACATATGAAGAAGGTTACACAGTCTCTGAAAATTCAGAATTTATCCTGGCCAATATTCCAGGAACAAGGGCCCAAGAGTCTATATAACAGAGGAACAGTATGTTATCATCTCAAATAGAATATTTGATATTCTCTCAATAATCTCTCATCTCTTTCATCACTTTTTAATATGAATTATAATTATTTTTATGCATGTAGAATTGTAAGATTTAAAACTGGAAGGAACCATACAGATTAATTAATCCAATCCTTTTATAGTTAAGAACATTGAAGTCTAGAAAGAAAACAAGAATTGCCCAAGGACATATATATGTATGAGTTTAGTGACAGAGCTGGAGCCAGAACCAGAGACTTTCAACAACAAATTTAAAATTCTTCATCTATATTATACTCTTCCCTTCACTTGGTGGTAAACTCTTCATCAATAAGAAAATGTGCATATTTATATTCCTAATTGATTATGTTACTCACCACAATAGCTCTTCCAAACCTTTTCAACTTTCCTCAAAGTTCCTCTCAAAGCCCCTTCTCCTCCTCCTCCTCTCATCCTCTCAGTTGAAACCTTGACTTTATATTTGCTGAAAAATAGGGCCGACTTCTGGGTTGGAGTCAAGACGGTGGCATGAAGCCAACATGCTCCCAGAGCTTGTCCTACCAAAGATAAATGAAGCCTCTGCTGTGATATTCAAACTATAAATCCAACCAAGAAAAAGAAAAAGATTCAAAGAAGTTTTCACTGGTAGACATCATGTAGGATCTTCAGTGAAAAAGAGGAAGTAAAGTCCAGGAATTGGGAGAGCAGGAAAAGCAGCAGGTGGCTCTAAGCCACAGTGCAATCCACATTCCAGCAGCTTAACAACAGCAGAGGTCCCCACAGCTGGATAGCAAGCCAGCAGGGAAAATCCCAACCCCAAATAAAGTCTGAACCCCAGAAACACCAGAGCAAAATACAGGACCTAGGTAAGGAAGAAACCACTGCTAAGTCAGAACCTGGACATAAAGGAAGAAACAAATCTCTGCAAAGGCAAAGCCTGTACTGCACAAGCAACATCTTGGCCAATACCAAGCTAGGCATCAGATCCCAGTCCCAGCACAAAAAGCTATTTTCCCTTTACCATAGGAGCAGGGCTAAAACAACAAAGCTGAGCAAAAAGCTAAAAAAGCTTACACTATGGAAAACTATATTACAGACAAAGATGACAACAATGCCATGTCTGAAGAAGAAATTAGTGAAAAATCACTCACTGGGAAAGTATCAAAACAGTCTAAATTGGACTCAAATACAAAAGCTCATCAAAAGAGCTTTTAAAAAGAATTTAAAATCCAAAGAAGAAAGGAAGAAGAAGAAAAATGTAAAAAAGAAATGAGAATCATGCAGGAAAATTATGAAAAATTGACCAGAGAATTCAACATCTTAACAAAGGAAACAAAAAAGATAATTGAAGAAAATAAAACACTAAAAATTGGAATTGAACAAATAGAAACCAATGAATTTAAGAGATAACAAGATTCCATCAAACAAAATAATAAGATTAAAAAATTGAAGAAAATGTAAAGTACCTTTTAGGAAAAAAACAAATGACCTGGAAAATAGATCCAGAAGAGATAATCTACGAATCATCAGACTACCAGAAAGACTACATGAAAAAAGAACCTGGAAAACATCCTGTGGGAAATTAGAAGGGAAAACTATCCAAAACTGCTAGAACAAGAAAACAATATAACCATTGTAAGAATACACAGAACTCCTCCAGGAGAAAGTCCTCAGGACTCCAAGGGCTGTTTTAGGCAAATTCCATAACTTTCAAATAAAGGAGAGAATATTACAAGCAGCAAAAATAAAAACAACTCAAATACAAAGGAAGCACAATCAGACTCAGATAGGACCTATCAGCCTCATCATTGAAGGATCTGAAGTCCTGGAATACCATATATTAGAGAGCAAAGGACCTGGGATTACAACCCAGAATGTACTACCCTGCAAAATTCACCATATATCATCAGGGGGAAAAGATGGATACTCAATGAAATAGAGGACTTCCAGAATTTCCTGACACAAAGACCAGAACTGAACAAAGAATTCAACTGTCAAATATACAACTCAAGAGTTACATAAAAAGGTAAATGAAAAGGGGAAGGAAAACAAAATAAAACAAAACAAATGGTAGTTAATTCCATCAAATTATAAACAACCCTAAGAGGGAAGATATAACACTTCTAATTCTTGAGAACTTTATATCTATCAGTATAATTAAAGGGTAAAATATGATTGAAGAGATTGAATTTAAAGGATATTGGTATAGTTCAGTCTTGTCTCTCCATTGAAGAGGTCCAAGATGACCTCACTGTGTTTGAGACAAAACGTCCTAATGTAAAGCTAATGAAAAACTTTAAATTTAAGTGTCTCATTATCCTTTGACCTAGTTTAATTCTGCTGTGCTTGATGAAGCTTAGCACTTTGTCTAATGAGGGCCTCATAAGCTGGGCAGTTCTGAGTCAGTGTCTCCCATAACTTACAATCATTTGTAAAGTTCTCAGGTAAGACTTCCTGAGCCTCCTAGTACATAGAGATCTTTAAGATTCTTGCACTTAATTAGGACAATGTTTGACTTAAGTGATGCTTCACTTAAAAAGGGGATAAGTGGGGCAGGGAGAGTGAGAGAAAAATATTATTAGGGGAGGGGCACAAATAGTTGAAATGATTTGGCTTTGTTTGCTTGGGTTTTTTTTTGTTTTTGCAAGGCAATGGGGTTAAGTGACTTGCCCAAGGTCATACAGCTAGGTAATTATTAGTGTGTTCTATCCACTGCAACACCTAGATGCCCCAATGATTTGGCATTGGATGATACTTTGACTCATGAGGAGGATTGTATGTCTTTGGAGGGTACTTGAAAAGAAATAAGGAGAAAAATGAATATAATTATAATTGGTATAATTTGAGATAATTGATTATCAAGCAGTCAAGCAGTCAAGCAATCAATCTATGATCATACTTTGATAACAACATGAGTTTATCAAGCAATCAAGTTAACTGCGATTGATGCTACCTGATTAAGAGTAGTCCAGCTAACATGAAGAGGCATGAGTACAGAGTAGTACAGTGTGCAGGTGAAGAAGCACAAAGATTTATAATTTTTGAGGGAAAGAAGGGAGAGCATGAAAACTGAGTAAATTCCATTCAATAGATTTGGCCCATGGCAGGAATAAAATGCATTCCCACTTGGGTTTAAAAATCTATCCTAATCCATAGGGAAGGGGGGTATGGGGAAAGGAAAAAATAAGGAAAGAAGGGACTGAGAAAAAAGAAGGAGAAGGCGAGGATTAAGTAAAAATAAACTGAAAGTTAAATTCTAAAAGAAAAGTCAAATGGAAAAATGAATAAAATTTTGGTGAGGAGGAATAAGAGGAAAGGAAAGAGAAAAATATAAATGGAGAAAGATAACACAGAGAGAAATAAAGAATTAGTACTATCCCATAAAACAAGCAGGGGCAGCAGAATGAATTAAAAAGCAGAATCCTACAATCTTTTTTCAAGAAACACATTTGAAGCAGAGAAATACACATAAAGTAAAGGTAAAAGGCTGGAGAATATATTATGCCTCAGCTAAAGTAAAAAAAAAAAATCAAGGGTATCAATCTTGATCTCAGATAACATAAAAGCAAAAATCAATCTCATTAAAAGGGGTAAGGAAAGAAATTACATCTTCTTAAAAGGCAACATTGGTAATAAAGCTGTGTTATTACTAAATATGTATGCTCCCAAATTCCTAGAGGAAAATCTGAGTGAATTACAACAAACATAGAAAGCAAAACTTTAATAATGAGACCTAAATTTCCCTCTCTCAGAACTGGATAAATCTAATCACAAAATAAAGAAGAAGGAAGATGAATGAAATCTTAGAAAATTTAGATATGATAGACCTCTGGAGAAAACTTAATGGTGATAGAAAATAATATACCTTTTTCTTGGTAGTACAAAATTGACCATGTACTATGCCACAAAATCTTTATGTAATCAAATGCAGAAAGGCAGAAATAATACTCACTTCTCAGATCATGAAACAATAAAAATGACATGTAATAAAGGTCATGAAAGACTCAACTAAAAATTAATTGTAAATTAAATAACTTTATCTTAAATAATGAATGGATCAAATAGCAAATAATAGGAATAATCAATTATATTCAAGAAAATGATACTAATGAGACATCATACCAAAATTTATGGGATGCAGCAAAGGCAGATTTGAGGGGAAACTTTATATCTCTAAATGCCAATATGATTCAATTTAGAAAGAAGAGATCAATGAATTGCATATGCAACTAAAAAAGCTAGAATAAAGAAAATTAAAGATCCTCAAATAAAATACCAAATTAGAAATTCTGAAAAAGGAGAGATATTTAAAAAATTGAAAGCAAAAACACATTGATACCATAAATAAAACTGAGTTAGTTTTATGAAAAAAGTCAATAAATTAGAAAAAAACATTGGTTAATCTGATTTTTTTAAAAAAAAGAAGATAACCGAATTACCAGTATAAAAAAAATGAAAAGGGTGAACTAACTACCAATGAGGAAGAAATTAAATAGATAATTCAGAGCTATTTTGCCAAACAGTATGCCAATAAATTGGATAACCTGAATGAAATGAGTGACTATTTAAAAAAATACAAATTTCCCACATTAACAGAAGAGGAATTAAATTACTTAAATAGCCCCATCAGAAAAAGAAATTAAAGAAACCATCAATAAATTCCCTAAGAAACAGTCTCCAGATCCAGATAGATTTACAGATGAATTATACAAAATATTTAAGAAACAATTAATTCCTATTCTACAAAGAGTATTTTTAAAAACAGGAGTTGGTCTGCAAAATTCCTTTAATGACACCAACATGGTGCTGATACCTAAACCTAAACAGCTAGCACCAAAACAGTATCAACTGGGGAATGATAAAGGTTTCATTTCTAAAATATATGGAGAATTGCATCAAATTTATAAGGTTACAAATCATTCCTCAGTTGATAAATGGTCAATGTATATGAACAGTTTTCAAATGAAAAAAAATAAAATTATATACAATTATATGAAAAAATACTTAAAATCACTATTGATTACAGAAATGCAAATTAAAACAACTATGAGGTATCATCTTACTCCTATCTGATTGTCCAAGATGAGAAAAAGGGGGAAATGATCAATGTTAGAGAGGTTGTGGGAGGATTGGGACATTAATGCATTGCTGGTGAATTTGTGAATGGATCCAACCATTCTGGAGAGCAATATGGCCAAAAAAGCAATAAAAATGTTCATTCCTTTTGACTCAGCAATTCCAATACTAGGCCTATATTATAATCATAAAATCATAGATCATAAAAAATAAGCAAAGACTCACGTGTTCCAAAATATCCATAGCAGCTCTTTTTTTGGTAGTGGCAAAGAATTTGAAATTGAGGGGATGTCCAGCAATTGGGGAATGGATAAGCAAGTTATGGTACAGAAATACAATGGAATATTATTGTTCTATAAGAAGCCATAAATGGTCAGACTTTAGAGAAGCATGGAATGACTTACAGGATCTGATGCTGAGCAAAGCGGAGCAGAACCAAGAGAAAATTGTACAAATATTGTGAGATGATCAACCTTGATGGAAGTAGCTCCTCTCAGCAGTTCAGAGAACTAGGACTATATTAGGCCAGATACAGACAATGTTATCTCCATCTAGAGGAATAATAATAAAACAAAACAAAACAAAAACTTCAGAATCTGATGAACACTTTATAAAAAATTATCTCTTATGTATCTTTCTCTTAATCCTAACTCCTTATAGCCAAAATGACTAATCTGTAAACATGGTGATCAAAAAGATATATGTACAATGCTAACCTGATTGTTCTCTGCTGAATGGAGGAGGGGTAGGAAGGGGAGGTAGAAGGAAATTCTATAACTTAAAAATTATATATATGCATTTGACTGAATGAATAAATAAATAAATAAACAAATAAATGAATGAATAGTCAAAGAACATTTATAAATCCATCTGTGCTAAGTAAATCAAAAATGAGGAGGATGTATTTGGAGAATGAAGGTTTTTCAAGGAGCTAGAGGCCAACATTAGAATTGAATGGCTTTAATAGAGTTAGAGTAGAAGAAATGCAAGATTACCAAGCTGTGGTTGGAAATTAATTCCTTCTGGAAATGGGAGTTTAAGAAAATATAGTAATAAACTGGGGAACATCCAGAAGAAAGGAACTAGGATGATGAAGAGTTTTGACTCTGTTTCATATAAGGATGGAGTGAAGGGACTGGGGAATGTATAGCCTGAAGAAGAGAAGATTCAAGGAAGACAGGATAGCTGTCAACAAGTATGTGAACAGTTCTAATAAGTTGTTTTATTTGGTCCCAAGGAGCAGAACTAGGGAAGATGCAGAAGCTACAAAGAGGCAAATTAAGGACTGATACAAATTGGAAATGTTCAAAAATAGAAGGGGTTGTACAGGAGATTACAGGTTGATGACCTAGAGCTGAAGGTATCTTAGAAACAGTCTAGTCCAACCCTCTCACTTTAGAGCTGAGGAAATTGAGATCCAGTGAAGATTTTTGGATTGCCTAAAGTCATCTAGCTAGCTAAGTATAAAAAAGAGAAACTTGAACTGAGTGCCTCTAAACTCTAGAGTCTTTCTACTCTGCTACACTGGTGAACTGCTTCTCATTGGAAGTCCTGAAGTAGTATCGAGATAGGCATCAGTCAGGCATGCTATAATGGCAATTTCTTCCTGCATATGGACTGCACTTGAAGGCTACTGAGGTCCTTTCAAGATTTCACATTTTCTGATTCTGGAGTATTTTTTCCTCTGTTCTCCTAGAACAAAACCCAAATCAAGAATTTCTAATCTTTCCCTACTAGCAAACAATAATCTACTATTTGGAGTTTATACTCCTCTGTTTTCTGTATTCTTTATTGTTCACATATAAGCTTTTAAAAGGTTTTAATGGTACTTCCTTCTGTGCCAGTCCCACCCAGCATCAGTTTCTATCAGTGGACAATAGGATTCATCTCTTTAAGACATGCCACTGAAATTTATGAGTATGTGCTAGAATGCAAAAGGATGAGGAATGCTATTCTAGCCCTCCCTATACTAACTTCATTTTTAATCCGTTCTTTGAAATTTATTGCCATCATTTTCTCCATGGCCCTCCTAAATTTTTCATTACCTCAAATTAATCTCACCTTTCAGGGATGACCTTAATATTGCCACTTCCCATGGCAAGGCAGTTTTCTGAATATTAATATTTCATTTTTCAGATTTGGTGGGGGGAATGATTTACTACAAATAGGCACAATAGCATGGTAAAGTAAATGTTATCATTTAATGTAAATAATGCTTTATTTTTTGCTAAATATGCTGTCACTCTCCTCTGTCTCTCTCTGTCTCTGTCTCTCTCTGTCTCTCTCTGTCTCTCTGTCTCTCTCTGTCTCTCTCTGTCTCTCTCTCTCTCTCTCTCTCTCTCTCTCTCTCTCTCTCTTTCTCTCCCCTCTCTTGTAGGTCTTGGGGATCCAGTGTGGTATAGAAATGAAAGCTTTAAAGACAGTTGTATGAACTGGAAGTCTAAAGGAGGTGGGAGAGGAAAGGCAAGAATGTATATAGAATCTACAATGTGCTCGATACTATGCCTACTGTGTCTAGCAAATATTTTCTCATTTGGTTTTCATGATTCTGTGAGATAGATGCTATTATTTTTACCCCCATTTTTTCCCAGGAAACTAAGGCAAATAAAGTAAGTATCTGAGACCAGATTTGAACTGAGATCTTTCTGACTTTAACCACAGACCCAGAAGTTCCCTTCTAAGTCAAAAACTTCCTAGGTTCAAATTATACCTCAGAAATTACTAGCTATGTGAACATGGGAAAATCATTTACCCTCTTTGAATTAATGTAGTCTCATCTATAAAATGGAGAGAATAATACATGCGACTCTTATCTCCCAAGTTATTTTGGAGCTCACATGAGACAATGGAGACAATATAAATATCACCTGCTTTGTAGGTGTCCTGAAAGTCACCTAATCTTTTTTTAGTAAATTGGAGACAATATTGCTTATTTTTAAGATAATGTGTGAAAAAAGTAAGGATGACAGAACTAAGCTGGAGTTTCTGAAGAGAGGGAATTGATATTGAGTTTATCATCAAATTCACTAGGCGACTTCACACATTACTCTTAATCTCAGCTCTGCTTTAATTTGCCTATCAATCAAGAGCAGAAAAGGTCAGAAAAATTAGTTAGGGAATCTGGGACCATAATTAAAACACTCACAGGGCCTCAGGAAAAAAAAAAGTTTCATTTGAGTTTAAGATACTGCCTTCCAAATCCAGGTAAAATCCCTCTTCCCCCATGAACCATTTATTTAAACACTTTCCCTACTCTCCATTTCTATTACATTTATTAGATATCCAATTCATTTTGACATATGACATGCATTTTGATTCATCTTGTCTTCCAGGTGTATTCATCCTGTCTCTCAAATAAGAGTGTGAAGGTCTTGTCAAAGTAGTCATCTATTTCTTTTTCATTCTCCATTGTACCTCACACAGTGCTAGACAGATAATACATAAATACTTATTGCATAAGCAATCAATAAGTTGAAATTTTAGATAAAGAAAAAAGGAGTTGAGCAAAATTTAAAAGTTAGGTTCAGTTCAACCCAGACCTTGGACGTGGAATTCCAAATCCATATCATCTTTCATAGTGTTAAAGTTAGAGACAATACTTCCATATCTTCATTGAAAAGTCTAGGGACTATAGATATATAGTACTATGTATGTTGTTGGATATAATTAATGTGCTTTAAAGCTGCTTTAAAAAGAGAGTTACTTAGAATTTTTTAATGGAAAATAGTCACTGGATATGGCTTATTTTCAGGAAACGAATGTGATTTTAAAACAAAAGGTAAAATTTAGAAACATTAGTATTGGTAGTGGCAAAGAATTGGAAATTGAGGTGAGATCCATGAATTGGAGAATGGATGAACAAGTTGTGATAGATAAATGATTATGAGGGAATATGATTATGCTATAAGAAATAACAAAGGGAATAGTTTCAGGAAAGCATTTGAACTGATAGAGAATGAACTGAGCAGAAGCAGGAGATAATTGTACATACTAACAACAATATTGTAAATATTGTAATGATGATCAACTGTGAAAAGCTTAGCTACTCTGTTCAATACAACAATTCAAGACAATTTTGAATGATTCATATTGAAAACTCCCATCCACTGCCAGAGGAAAAACTGCATACAAATTGAAGCATTTTTTTAAATTTTATTTTTCCCTCTATTTTGTGACATGACTAAAATAGAAATATATTTTGCATGAATTTACATGCATAATTCATATCATATTTCTTATATTCTCAATGGGTAGAGAAGGAACTAGAGGAAGAAAGAGAAATTTGAACTCAAAATTTTTTAAAGGTTAAAAATAAATAACAAATTAGAAAAAATAATGGTAGTGTTAATTGTCAGTATGTTCAGTATTTTTGCCTTTCATTCATTAGTGACAGCTTGCATTAATCACTTACATCTCCAAAGCTCTTTTTGTTACCAAGCATTTTTAGACATTTCAATTCATAGCAAGATAGGGACAGGATCTGTGATTTCATTGATCCAGAGAACTCTTGTGAAAACATTTCCCTCTACCAATATAGTCTGATACTTTCCCTATAATATAGATCTTAGAGAACTACCTCAGCACTGTTCAGTTCCATAATTTACTTAGAAGCACAGTTAGAATATTTCACATGTGGGACTTGAACTCAGGTACTCCTGGCTCTAAGATCAGCTTTCTATCCATCACACTGGGGTTGCCTCTCATTCACATTAGCTCCTGAACATTCCATCCTCATTTCCAGATAGAAGAAATAAAGGAAAAGTTGAAGATCTAAGGATGTCCCTTTTTGTCCAGCTACTTGCACTAACTTAGTTTATAAAATAATATCCTAAAATGTGTTTTCTTGGTTCTCAAAGATAAGTGACACGCAGTAAAACTTGGCATCACAATAATTCATTGGTGCCATAAGGTAGGTGGAATTCTTCCCCACAATTCACTAATTGAGCCTCTCTAAGAAAATGTGGGTCCCTTTTTAATCGTAACAGATTTTATAGTGTTCACATTATCACGAGTATTGGAATTCAATGAAACATAAATAGCAGAGTTTCAGTATCCACCCAGTCCATTCACTATCATCCTAACACTCCAAGTACAGAATAAATAAATAGCTAAATGCTTGACAGGTCACATGTAGCCACAACATTGTTCAAGATCAATAATAGTGAAAAAATTAGCTTGTTTCTTAAACCTTTCCTTTTGTCATTGACTGTCTTACAATAAATATTTTTGTATTTGTGTGTTTATGTGTATGTATATATATATATATATATATATATATATATATAGGTTTAGATATAGATATAAAGAGAGAGACTATGTTATTCACTCACTTTAGGATTTTGTTTCATTTTCATGTAGGTGACAAAGGGCAAAAAGGCTTGCCTGGTGCCTCTGGGGGAAAGGGCAGAGCAGGTAAGTTATATTTCACTCTTTCTTCATTGTCACTATATTTCCAGATCGTTTCAGGTTGAAATCAATTATTCATTAACAAATATGGTTTAAAAGAAAAAAAAAGAAACATTCCCCTAAAAGTGACACTTTCCTCATGCTAAATCACCAAGTCCCCCCCTCTTAGTTTTTGCAAGGCAAATGATGTTAAGTGGCTTGCATAAGGCCACACAGCTAGGTAATTATTAAGTGTCTGAGGTCACATTTGAACTCAGGTACTCCTGTCTTCAGGGCCAGTGCTCTAACCACTGCACCACCCAACCACCCTGTCACCAAGTTTTAATAAGCCAGTGAGAGATATGGGAACTTTCCTCTTAGATCATTAAGTGATTTTCCAGGCTTTGGTGAAACTGGACAAAGCAATCCACACCTATCAAGTAAACTGTGAGAGAAGCTGTACCAGAAACATCAGAGAAACAGATTTGACTATTTGGATAAAGATATTAGGGGAGAAGGAAAATTCCAAAGTATTCCAGTAGTGCTTTGCTGAGCATACCTTACATTCCTCAAGAACTTTAATCCAAATACCTGCCAGACTTTGAAAGGATAGGGACTAAACCTGTGATTTCAATGGAATAGAGACCTTCCATTTGAAGAAATGACTTTTGCCATTGAAAGTCAGTTTCATTAAAAGACTTGCCCAGATCACACATCCTATATTTGACAGAGGTGAAATTTGAACCTAGATTTGAGTCCTGACAGCCCTTCTGCAAATTTGAATTAAAACCTACTTAATGTAAGCCTTTGCTTGTCTTACCCTTTGGAACTTTTCCACTTTTTTCAAGTTCTCCTACTGGGAGGAGACAATTGCATTGGCAATATTTTTAAGGAAAGGTATTTGGATTGCTTGATTGTAATTTCATCTTTTCCTTCTCATCGTAGAATAATGAAAAGTTTTATCTAAACTAAAGACAACATTTAATTATCTGGGCTACCTGGGAGGCATTAATAAATGAAGCTGATTATAGTCAATTATTTTTACCTCTAGTCCATTAGCCTCTCTTCCTCCACCCCAAATAGATTTTATTAAGGTCACCTAATTGAAAATTCTTCAAATAGCCAAGTGTATTCTTTGAAATCCCTCAAGTTTGAGATGATCAATGTGGAGGACATTAGCCTGGGAATCAGGGACTCCCAACATGAATGCACCATTAGCCACAGGTTTGCCACTAACCTAACCTGAGACCTTCAAGAAGTTATTTCACATCTGTGGGTCTTAGTATATTCATGGTTCGATAATAGCACCTCTTGTTACTTGACAGCAGGGTTGTGAGGGAACAGAACAGGAGAAGATATGTCTGTTTTTCCCCCATTTTCTATTTGTTTATTTATTTGTTTTTTAAAGCAATGGGGTTAAGTGACTTACCCAAGGTGACACAGGTAGATAATCATTTAGTGTGTGAGGTCAAATTTGAACTCGGGTCTTCCTGATTCCAAGGCTGGTGCTCTATCCATTGTGCCACCTAACTGTCCCTAGATATGTATGTTTTGATGGAACAAGTAGATGTAGGAAAAATTGAGGGAGGGGGGTAATAGAAGAGTGTTAGAGTCAGTAAGCCAAAATATTAGGATCATTAGTTTTCTTAGAAGGCAAGATAAAGGATTTTTTAAAATGAGGTTAACAGGGGTGGCTAGGTGGTGCAGTGGATAGAGCACCGGCCCTGGAATCTGGAGTACCTGAGTTCAAATCCGACCTCAGACACTTAATAAGTACCTACTTGTGTGGCCTTAGACAAGCCACTTAACCCCAAACTTGCAAAAAAATAAAATAAAATAAAGTGAGGTGAACAGAAACCATAGGATTATGATAGTATAAAGGACCTCAGAGGACAAGTTAAATTCTAAGATCCTTGACTACTAAAAATGTTTATTCTACAAAATTTCTTTCTCTGACCATTCCTTCTTTTGCAGTTGTTACTATAATTTGATGCTATTACCCTACACTAGAGTTGCTCTATGTATAAAGTTCTTTTTCTTTTGCTCTTAAAGTTTAAACATAAGGATATATCATTTTTTTCTGGTTTTAGCTTTAGCTACCTGTCCCTTTACACCCCAGCCCACCTCCCACAACCAAAGAAAATAGTAATGGTGAAATGCCTCAGTGTAACATCCCTCTCTCTTATCAATTGCTTTTTCTTAACTGCATTTCCAATGAAAACACCCAGACTAACATCTTATGGTTAACGCTGTTGATAGAAACAAAGTAAATATTTTTAAAAGAAAAAAAAAACAGACTATCTCCTGTGCTTCGGAGCAAAGTTTACAGCTTCCCATAAGGGAAAAAGGAGATAGAAAAATCAAATGGTGCATAATATTTGACATATTTGACACCTAAAGAGAGTTGCATATTCTCAAGATACTTAAACACCCCCAAAAGACACTTTTTTAAAAAAAATCTTAATAGATACACCTTGTGATACAAAAAGGAGACAGCTTAGGTGGCTCAGTGGATAGAGTTCTAGACCTAGAGTCTGGAAGATCTGAGTTCAAATTTGGTCCCAGATACTTACTGGCTGTGTGATTCTGGGTATGTCACTTAACCTCTATTTGACTTAATCCAATTGAAAAAGAAATGGCAAACCATTCCAGTAATTTTGCCAAGAAAACTCCATGGACACTTCTGATGTGCTATGGTCCATGAAATCATGAAGAGTTAGACAGAACTGAATAAGCACAACAATGACATAAAAGGTATCCCAAAAGTCTCAATGCAATTTTAAGTTATGAAAATGTAAATCTGTATTTTGAGATCAGTGAATTCTCCTATCCAAGAAATTACTGTGCATAAACTATAGGAACAATTCTAAAATTTAGGTGAAGGTTAAATTGGATAAAAACTTTGCATTTAAAAAGTTCAGATGTGTAGTATTGTGTCAATGACTTTAATAAAAAGAGTCCTTCCTTATTAGATTTTCAGTTAACAAAAACTAGAGGAGACATCTAATACACTGAATAACAGTCACCATCAAAATAAATTCTCAATTGAGTAAAACATTCTTATGAATTATTGGATTGCATATTATAAGATTATATTCAGGAAAGATTAATATAAAGAAATGGCTTAGGCTAAAAAAATGAACTGCACAAATATTGGAAATATAGGTAGGCAACAAGGATTTAAAATTGGAGTTCAAGTGCCTACACAAACTCAGTACAAGACATCAGGGTGACAAAACAGCCAAAAAACTGATGCGATTTTCAGTTCATTGACAGAAATATAATTTCCAGACTGAATGGAGTAATAGTCATGTATTCTTTGCTGTAGTCATATCATAACCACATCTCAAGAAGAACACTGACAAATTAACCAAATCTAGAGTATAACATATTCAGATGGTGAAAGGATCATATACGAAAATTATTTGGAAGGACAAAAATCAAAAGAATAAGAGAGGACTTAAGTGGGACATGTCATCTTCCTTCAAATATTTGGAAAGCTAACAAAAGGGAAAAGAGTTTAGATTTGTTCTTGGTCAAGCAGGGCATAACTGAAAGGAGGGAAAAGGATTTATATTCAATGAACTGAGAAACTTCTAAAAGTTAAAGTTGGCCAAAAATAAAAATGGGCTGCCTAAAGAGGTAATAGAAGGCAAAAGATATTAAGAGAAATAGTAGTGAAAAGAATGCTGAAAATGGAATCACCTCCTAACTGCTTGACCTAGAACAAATCATTTAACCTAGGCCTCATATTTCTCAATTGTAAAACATGAGTAATAATTCCTATGGAACTTAACTATAAGGATTATTATGAAGCTTAAATGAGATAATGTTCATATGAAGCAGAATACAAACATTTTTCTTCTCCCGGTTTACTTATAAGGTACTGTCTGTGATTGTGGAAGATATAGAAAAGTTGTTGGACAACTGGATATTAGTGTTGCACGACTCAAGACTTCCATGAAGTTTGTGAAAAATGGTGAGTGTTTTATGTATTTTTGAATGTATTTTGGAATACATCATACTTGTATTGCCTATTTTCTATATAGGCTATAAAAGTTAGAATATATCCAACTTAATGACTTAGTAATTAAGGAAATGCTTAGGTATCCATTTTGAGGTCTTCAAAATTCTCCACTGTCAAGATTTTGCTTTTATAACAATAGGAAAAGATTAATCTGGATGCCTCAGCATTTTTTTTGCAAAGCAGCCCCTTTCTAAACTAATACCCCCAAGTGAACTCAACCTGCATCACAAAGGACACTCTTCCAGTCTCAAATCTTTTTTGAGTTGTAGCTATGGTAACTATTATCATTAAAATATTAGGATTTATTTCTCAATTTCAGAAGATCCATTATTTTGTCTGTGAAGAGGGAATTCCTTCCTTTGATGTACAGCATAGTCCTTCCATTGGTACATAGTACATGAGCTGTTGTGTCCAAAATAAATTCAGCAACTGGTGGCCGCTGTTTTTATTCTAGGCTTCTGAGTTTCACTAGGCTATTTCTCTGATGACAATCCCTTTCTTGTTGCACCCTCAAACACTTTCCAGTTTTATAAAAACCTACCAGAGTTTTTTGATCTACAGGAATGACCTTAGAGCATCCAATTTTATTTCCATACTATTATGAAGTATCAGAATGTTCTACCATATGAAAATTGTAAAAAAAATGTATGTTCAGACTTGATACTAGGAAATATTTCCTAACAGTTAGAGCCATCCAAAAGTTACATTGATTGACAGAAAACCCTGGGGACTGTCCCCTATTTCCCTATCCCTTTCCAGTTTACTTTTGTGTCTCATCTTCCCTGATTAGACTGTCAATTTCTTGAGGACAAGGTCTGGCTTTCTTTTTTACTTATTTGTATCTACAGTGCCTAGTACAGTGGCATATAATAGCCATTTAATAATTTTTTTAATTAAACTTGAATTGACTGACCCTGACCACTGTCCAAGATTGAGCATAGATAAATTTGAGGAGACACTACTAAAAATTTTGCCACCAGGTGATAAAATGTCTTGGTCACAAAAAAACTCCAAGATGTGGACATTATCTAAAACAAGAAGGAACTAATCTGTGAATGAGATAATGGGCCATTGGAGGACTAAATTCACTTCAAAATGCATTTATTTATTTATTTTTGTTTTTGCCAGGCAGTGGGATTAAGTAATTAACCCAAAAAAGGAATTTATTAAAACACCTACTATGTAGAAGGCACTGGAAATACAAAGACAGAAATGAAAATTTTTTAAATAGTGTTTTATTTTTCCAATTATATGTAAAGATAGTTTTCAACATTCATTTTTATAAGCTTTTGAAGGCAGCTAGGTGGCACAGTGGATAGAGCACTGACCCTGGAGTCAGGAGGACCTGAGCTCAAATCTGATCTCAGACACTTAATGATTACCTAACTGTGTGACCTTGAATAAGTCACTTAATCCCACTGCCTTGCAAAAAGAAAAGAAGATTTTGAATTTCATTTTTCACCTTTCCTCCCTAACCTCCCTCATTCCCTTCTCTCCTTCACAATATGGCAAGCAATCTGATATTATACATATGTAATCATGCTGAAGAAGAACCAGAACAAAAGGGAAAACCCAGGGGAAAAAGTTAAAATAGTATGCGTTGATCTGTATACAGACTCCACAGTCATTTCTCTGGATAGGAATAGCATCTTCTAAGAAGAGCTAAGTCCATCATAGTTGATCATCACATAATGTTGTTGTTACTGTGTACAATATTCTCCTGATTCTGCTATCTTCACTCAGCATCAATTCATTTAAGTCTTTCCAGGTTTTTCTGCACCTATTCCCCTTGTCATTTATATAGTATTCCATTGCATTCATATTCCACAACTTGTTCAACTATTCTCCAATTGATAGGCATTCTCTCAAGGGTCAATACTTTGCCACCACAAAAAGAGTTGCTATAAATATATTTGTATATGTGTGTCCTTTTCCCTTTTTTAATGATCTTTTTTGAGAAACAGATCTAAAAACTACCTAGTCTTGAGGGTCTTAAGAAATTTTTATCTACCAGATGATATAATACATATACAATAAATTTAAGTTATTTAGAGACCACTAATAACTGGGTGATCAGAGAAAACTTCCTGTAGGAGATGGTGCCTTAGCTGAGACTTGAAAGAAATTAAGAATTCTAAGAGAAGGTAGGGAATAATAGATATAATAATAATAATAATAAAGTAAATTTTTCAAAAGAATTAAAGTAAATGTAATGATTGACTTACAATGAATATTAGAGTAGTGAGGTTACTGCTGTGGGATATAGGAAATATAATAAAATGTTTATCTTTATTTTTTATGATGCTCTTTGCCTGGATCAGGATAAATCAAGTGTCACAAATTTTCATCTTTGGTCTTTCTGGCACAGCCCCAAATTGTACCTGAAAATATAATGAAATGCTGCAAGGTAAAAGCATGGCTTTAGTTCATCTCAAATATGGGTTCAAATAGGAAGGAAGTGGATTCATAAATAATATTCTCTTAGAAACTTGGAGTCATCAGTAACTCTACAAAAGCAACAAAAAGACTAATAGAACTCATGAAATATTCCAATAAAGCTTTCACAGAATAGTGGAAAGATCTGAAAAAGTCTTCTTAAGTGTGCAGAGTTGAAGATCCAAGCATTAGAAAATTTGGGCCTTTAACTAGCTGTTTGGCTAGTCCAAGACAGGCTTTTGCCAAAGGGCAAGTCTCTTAAATATTTATGCCTTCTTATACCCTCCTACAGAATGGGAATAATTATTGCCTCTTTTCCTTTTCCTCTACACCTCCCTCACTGTAACTTCCAAGGTACTTTATTTAAAGACATAACAATGGCTTCTTTTGTTCTTGAGAGTATAGTACCTACTGACATAAAGTTAGGTGCTAACAGAGAAACTGTTAAATCTACAACCCAGTAATTGTTCCCTAGTGGACAGGAATTAATGCACTGCAGAAGATTCAGTTCAAAATGTAGTAGACTCATAACAATAATACAGGGGGAATACAGGATATGACTTTGTTTTAAGTTTTCAATCTTATACTGACATTGTTGAATAGTTTACATGATGTCCGACTTCAGGACTCCATTTGGGGTTTTCTTGACAAGTGTACTGGAGTGTTTCACCATTTCTTTCTCCAGTTCATTTTACAGAGAAGGAAACTGAAGTAAACAGGACTAAGTTACTTACCCAGGGTCACACAGCTAGTAAATATTTAAACTCAAGTAGAAGAGTCTTCCTGATTCTTAAGTCCCTTGCATTAATCACTGCACCAACTAAGCTGTTATACTGATAATGGTAATAGGAATAGTTGCCATTTATATTAACTTACCTAATTTAATACTTAATAGGTCATTCCAATTGTGACTCCCATAATCCTATGGTTTTGTGCCATGCTGTTAATTCAATTTGTGGTATAGATAGGGATTTGCCCAAGAAGTTCCCTGGTAGCCTTCTTCTTCATAAATTTAGAATAAAGTGATGAGAAAAGAAAAGTTGAGAGCATTTAGTTCACAAAAGAGTTAATATTACTTTTGCTTGTTTATTGTATTTTACTTCAGATATGAATTAACTCTGTTAAATTGCTTTCTTGGAGAAAAACATGACCTGCTCTTCACAGAGGATTTTGTACTTATACATAGTTTGTATCTTTGGGTCTTGTTGGGGGGGTGGGGGGGATATAGTATCAGCAGCAATACCATTAACAGAAGCAGGTCAGAAAATAACTGGGTGGGAAGTGAATTGTCCTCTCTAAGAACATGCTTATTATGGCTTGCCTAAATCCAGACATATATTCTTGTGTCAGAGCAGAAGAGGATACCCAGGTGATTAGCTTTGTGCTTCATTCTATTGTTTCATTCCTTTTGGTTAGTCTAGCTCACAACTAAATACAGGACTCATAGCTGAAAAGCTGGAGGGCTCAGTAGGAGAATTAAAGGCCATGAAAGGGAAAAGAAAGTTGAGTTGTCTTTTTTTTAATCAAATTAGCAAAGCCTAAGTTGAGCAAAACTTCCACCACTGATATTTTATTATTATCATTTGTTGTTTCTTGGCAACATGAATAAGCTTGCTTTTGTTTTCTTCCTTCCAAAGTTATAGCTGGCATTAAGGAAACAGATGAAAAATTCTATTACATTGTACAAGAGGAGAAGAACTACAGAGAGTCTGTGACCCATTGCCGAATCCGTGGAGGAATGCTAGCCATGCCTAAGGATGAGAGGGCCAATCAAGTGATTGCTAAATACATCTCTGACAGTGGTTTCTTCAGGGTGTTTATCGGGGTGAATGACCTAGAGCGGGAAGGACAATATGTGTTCACAGACAACACTCCATTACAGAACTACAGCAACTGGAAGGAGGGTGAGCCTAGTGACCCCTATGGTCATGAGGATTGCGTAGAAATGCTAAGCTCTGGCCACTGGAATGACACAGAGTGCCACCTCAGTATGTACTTTGTCTGTGAATTTGTGAAAAAGAAATGATCTTCTGATGCCACTTCTCCATGGTTGTGATTATAACTAAACTTTTTAATAACCTTTTTTCCTCAATAAGCTTTGATCCTCTACCCCCCACCCCTGCTGTAAGCAGCTTGAAACTTGGGATGTTCATAACCATTCTCCCCTTTAGAGCTTAAAAAATAAAGTTTGTTATTATTGAATAAAACCCTCACCAGATAGCATGGGCATATCAGGGAGGGTTTAGTCTCTTGTATATGGGTATAAAATTTTAGGTTAGAATTTCTTTTTGAAATTTCTCTACTTTGTTCCATATCCTTCCAGGGGTTTTGGAAAAGTTTAATGGGAAATTGAGCAAATGGCCAACTTCCAAGTATTCATTCACTTTCACTGGCTCCGTTACAGTTCAGACTCTTATCAACTCTCAACCAGACTGTTGCAATAGTTTTCTAACTGGGCTCTCTGCTCTCACTCTCCCTCTCCAAATCATTCTCTAAACAGCTGCCAAACTGATAATACTCAAATGTAGATATGACCATATTGCTACTTTACTTTGAAGTTACTATTATCTCTAGAATAAAGTACAAAATTCTCAATTCACCATTAAAGTCCCCCTACAAATTGGCTATCACCTACCTTTCCATTTTTGTTTCCTATTACTTACTTTCACTCACTCTTCATTGCAATCATCATTACAACTAACAACACCACATCCCATCTCCTATCTCAGTGGTTTTGCACATTCTGTCTCCTGGGTCTAGAATAAATCCTCTCCTCATTTCTGTCTCAGAACATTAATAGTTTGCTTCTAAGCTAAACTCAGGTGCTACATCTTACACAAATTCATTCTTGATCCCTGTAGAGACTTGTCAATCAATAAGTGATTATGCACTGAGTTCTGGGGAAAAGAAAGAAAAATCAAACCCTGCTCTTCAGGAACTCAAAGTCTAATTTGGGTGTATGGGTGCGAGCTTTGGAAAAGAGGGGGGGGAGAATGGACCAAAAACTGTGTACAAACAAGTTAAATACATGATAAATTTGAAGTAATCACTAAAAGGCAGGCAATAGAATTAAGGTAATCAAAAAAGGAACTATGAAGTAAACAAGTAAACAGTTTTCATCTGGAACCTAGAAAGTGGGATTTTACCTAAGATTTGAAGGAAGCCAGGAAAGCCAAGAGGCAGAAATAAGGAGGAAGAGAATTTTGAAGACTGGAAAGTTGGGGGGGAAGGGACAGGCTATGAAGAGCTTTGAAATCCTCCAAAGAGAGAATTTTTATATTGTTCTTGAAGGTGATAAGAAGTCACCGGAGTTTATTGGAGTAAAGAAAACATGATTGGACCCATATTTTTGGAAAATTACATTCTCATTAGGGTCATTAATCCAGAGCTGGGAGGAATTACCAAAGTCATTGAGTTTCAATCCCTTCATTTTCCTGATGAGGAAAATTGATTTATATAACTTTATATATGAAGAATAAGAGATAATTTATTCCCTCAAATGGTTTATGGACATGCCAAAGTTGAGAGTTAAAGAATAGCAAACATTTATTCTCTTAATTTTTTTCTCTTAATGTAATCCCCAATGACAACAAATAGAATGCCCCTAAATTATGACTTACCAAAATCTGAATTACACTTAACTTTTCAAAAACACACACCCTAGACCCATATGTATAGAAGAATTCTTCAAGGAAGAATAACAAACAGAATACTTGTCTTGGCTTGGGTGAGCTTAAGAGGTCAGTTCAATGGATTTGCAGTAGATGAATGATCACCAGTGGAGGAGACCATGGCTAAAATGAAGGAGGGGTCAAGTTTCAGATTACTAATGAAGCAGCTAAAAAAATGGAGAAAAGCCAGATCTCAAATTTCAAGTATATTGGGTGTGGTGATAAGGATAGTAATCAGGTCAGCAAGGAGATAGAGCAAGAGGAGAGGACAGTTCAACACTAAAAATTACAAGGTCACAGTTTTTAACAGACTTCCTGATTGGCATTCTCTTTTATATGGGTATCAACTCATCAGAAATGGAGTTGTATGGGACTTCAGAAGTCATCTCGTCCAACCTGTACCTTACCTAAAAAGAGTTAATCCAGCTTCCATTTTAAAACTTCCAATAGTAGCTATTCTACTGACACCTAAGACTAAATTCTTCTTTTGCAAAATTTTAAGGTTAAGAAAATTATTCCTTACATTGAGCAAAATCTGCCTCTTCTATACAATTTCTACCTGCTATTTCCAGTTATGTATATTGATAAAATATTGATAAAGAATCAGTCACAAAAATCTCAGAGTTAAGAAACAAATCCCAGAGTTGAAAGGGCTTTCAGAAGCCAATAAATCTGTCCCCTAGGCATCTCTTCTTTGAGATTCTTTAAAAGTAAGTATTTGGCCTCCACTTGAAATTCTCCAGTGAGGAGGAACCCCATTACCTCCTAAGGTAGTCCAATGAATTTCTTTCTGCTAAGCTGAAATCTGCCTCTCTGGAATTTATACCCACTGTTTCATTTTCTGTCCACAGTCAATTTTATCCCTTCTTCTTTCTTACAAGTATCCTGGGATTTGACATATAGAAAGAATTAACACACATCTATAAGCAGCATGGGAAAATGAAAGTTGACTTAAAATAAAGAAGATGTGGTTTCAAAGCACATCTCTGGAGCACCCTAGACTAATGATTCTGGGCAAGTTACTTATCCTCTTTCTAGGAAATTCTCTAATACAATAGAATACAGAGGTGAAGGAATTTCCATTTCCTGGAGATGACAGTTGAAATTACCAATGAATGGTCATTTACTATGTGAAATGATTACACACTTATGAAATGGCAGTTCTATCCCAGTCCCTATGTGAAAACAAGAACCATTACCCAATAGATAAGTGGTCAAAGGCTATGGAGAGCTTTAAAAGTAGAATTGTAAACAATTAACATTCTCATGAAAGATCATTTTGAACATTAATAAGAGGAATATATTCAAATTAAAGCAATTCTGTGATTTCCTCACAGACTAAGCAAAGATTACCTAAAATGGTTAATCAATGTCAAAAGGGCCTTGAGAACAATGAAAGAATGAGTGAGTGAATGAACAAAATTATTAAGTGCTTAATGTGTCCTAACTCCTCTGCTATATAATGGGGGATATAAATATATGCAATCAAAATTTCTGTCTTCAAGGACTTTATATTTTAATAAAGGAAGACAACATATGTGTGTGTGTGTCTGTGTGTGTTTGTGTGTGTGTGTGTGTGTGTGTGTGTGTGTGTGTGTGTGTGTATATAGGGGAGTGGTGGCCAGGGTGCTTTGGAGAGGGAAATCAGATAGAAGAGAGATTGGAGTCATGGGACAAATGAATGAATACTGACTTTTTTTCTAGAAATAATAATTTCATTACTGTTCTCACAGTTGGAACTGGAAAAGGGGAGGATAAAAGAAGAGGACACATGGTAGAGATAAGGAAACTAATATATTGTTGTTGACAACAGTGAATTGGTCCCACCATTCTGGAAAATAATTTAGAATGCAAAAGAAAAGTGACTAAAATGTCCAAACCCATATATACTACTGTTAGATATAGGCCCCAAGTAGGACAAGGTTAAAAAGAAAGATCCCATATATACCAAAACATTCACAGCAGCACTTTTAGGGCATGTATCATTTGGGGAATGGCCAAACAAATTATAGGATATGAATACAAAGGAATGTTACTGCCACTGTAAGAAATAACAAGTGTGATGAATTCAAAGAAACAAAGAAAAATTTGTAAGACCTTTTCAGAATAAAATATATAGAACCAAGAAAACAGAACAAACTCAATGTCAACAAAAAGAAAAATAAAATGGATAATTTTATACATCATTTAATATATTTTTATTTTTATAATATATTTTAATAATTTTAATAATAATTTTCTATAATTTAACAGTAATGAAAAATTCTCATCCTAGAAGAGAACTGAAGTTACACCATGTACAGAATGCTACATATGTTATGAGATATAATTACTATGACAGTTTATTTTGATTAACATTTCACCTTTCTTATAGAGGAAAGGTTACTAGGGTGAGTGTGGGTATATTCTTGAGTATTTATGATATCAAAATACAGTAATAATAACAAATAAAATATATGTAGAAGGAAATAGAAGATTTCTAGACATGCGGGTATTCAGTCAACAATTCTATTTCAAAACAATATAGGATTATAATGAGGCATTCCAACAATGTAAAAAGTGGTGAACAATTCAATCTGGAGGCGTCAGTTTAAGACCATGTTTCATTAATGATTAGCCATGTAACCTTGGAAAAAAGTCACATATTTTATCTGTGTCTATCTTCCCATCTATAAAATGGGAATTTTTAGCTCTGTTTCTTCTCACATCCCTTCTAGTTCAGAAGTTCTGTGATTCTAGAAAAGGGAATACCCTTGGTACTTGGAAGATACTCCTTTTCAGACATATTTATGATGAACACTAATAGAATTTGGGATGGTTCAAACAACATTCCAAACCATCATGCTTTGGTGTACAGGCATAGTCAATAGTCAATAGTTAATAAACATTTATTGGGCAATGTGCTAAGTGCTGGAGAATACAAAACCAAAATAAATAAATAAATAAAATGCCTCAGTCATCGAGGATTTTGCAATCAAATGGGGTAAGATAAAAGATTTTAAAAAAACTGAAAGGAGGTAAAGGGGAATATACCCAATAATAGGAGAAATAAACTAGGAATAAGTAGATCTCTGAACTGATACCTCTTTTTACAAAGAGATGTGGAATTCATTCCTCCACCCTCCAATCAGAGGCAGAGGGTAATGATGAGCTTCATTGCCAAGGCTAGATCTTTCAGGATGATAAGGTTATTTCAAGAATGTACTTCCTTGATATTAGTGGAGTCAGAGAAGTTCCAAACCTGCCAGATGAGAAATAAAAAGGCATGAGTCCCATGATTAGAAAGGTTAACTAAATAGCAAAAGTCCCAGACACAAGTTAAACCCATGGTTTTGTCAAGAGTTCATTTCTCCAGAATCATCAAGTTGGAGAAATGGCAGAACTCTATAAAGGGTGACCAAGGATTTGGAAAATGCTCAAAGGAGGAACAAAGGAATTTTCAGGACATTAAGCAAAATCTGTATAATCCATCAGAATGACATGTCTGGTCATGTTAGCCCATGGCTATCTGGCAAAAAAGATGGAAGTTTTTTAAAAGAAAGAAATGATCAATGATGATAATGGGTTGAAGGGTATAGAGCCAAGATAAGCAAACTACTACCCCACTTGCAATCTTTCTTTTTTTTTCTATATCACCTGCAAGTTCAGAATAGGGTTTTTTTTTACATTTTTAAATAAAACTTTATTTTAAAATGCAAAATTATTCTCAACTCCCACGTAATATACAAGCAAATAATGGGACAAACTGAACCCCTGGGCTATATTTTACTGATTTCAATCCTAGAGCATAAAAGACAGCATCTCTTCTGTAAGATACTTTATTACCTGGGACTCAATATATGGACACAGATGGTTACTTATGATTATTATCCCTACATTGAGAAAATGAATAATCAGTAAATTAGAACTTGAAGGAAATATGGATACTATTTCTACCCCAACCTTTTCATAACTGATATGGAAACTCATATAAGTATTTGCCAATCAGGAAACAGACATGGGTTACATATGCAGATCTGAAAGATTACGGGGGAAATCACCAAAAAGTCAGGGACTATTTTTACATTTTTCTTTGTCCTCCCAGCAATTAGCACTATTAGCACAGCATCTGGGAAATTGTAAATGAGTTAATAAATGATTTTTAATCCATTCCTTGATAGATCTTGGGCAAGTTAACTGTAACCCATGTCTGTTTCCTGACCTTCATTACTTGTATAGAGATTTATATTCTAATAAGGAAGATAGCAAATACTTATATGAGTATATCCAAGAGGAATACAAAGTAGATAAAAGGTAATCCCAAAGGAGAAAGTTGGAACAACTGAGGGGAGGGTCATGGACAACCTGGGGAAGACTTCCTAGAAAAGGTCAAATTTGAACTGAAAGAAGTCAGGGTTTCTAGAAGATAGAGGTAAGGATGAAGAATGTCCCAGAAATGTGCAGCCAATACAAACACACCAAAATGAGAAACGGAGGTTCAATTGTGAGAAAAAGCAATCAGGCATTACGTCTAGACTGTAGAGCTTGAGCATGGAAATAAGTTAAACAGGAAATTGGACTTGTAGGAGGGAGGCATTTAGTGAAGATCTGAAAATTCCAAAGAGAGAACTTTACATTTGATTCTAATTTTTTAATATTTATGGAGAATTAGACATATTATTAGGTAGCAGGAAAGAAACCAGTACACAGGGAAGATTGAAAATTATCTTATTAATAATTATCTTATTAGTATGTAGAGTTGTAGTAAGGATAATCTCCTGAAGAAAACCAGAGGGAATGTGATCAAAAGTATATGTACAAGAGTTAGTGTTTGGTAAGGAAATGTGCCATCTCTATATCATCAATTGGAGTGAAGAAAGAAATAGACAGACATGATGGCAATTGGATATGAATTTTTCAAGAATGACCTCAATGTTTTTCCGAATTCTGAGGTAAAGTCCTCACCTGAGAGGGAAAAGAAAAGCTTTGCAAAAGCCACCATAGTAAATAAGTTATCTATTAGGAAGGAAAAACAAAGATTGCCTTGCTGCAATGAATACAGGGGTTAGATAACTTACATTTGAAGGGGACTCAGTTATCACAATTTGGTGATATCCTTCAACTGCACAGCAGATGGTGGAAGTATTATAGGGATTGGCTTTAGAAAGATATGTAAGCAGTAAAAGGAAAAGGGTCAAGATACTGGAAAGTAGAAGACAATTAGAAATGAAACACATCTCATGAATAGTAAATGATAGACATGGGCTTTAAGTCCAGATTCTTTATCTTCTAATTTAGTAGTCTTTCTACCATATCGGGTTATTTCTGGGATAAGACACCATTCCCCAAAAAAGTCTCTTTGGAAAACTGGAATAATTCCTTAATAGAGATTCACACATCTCTAAGTCAAATCATTATCACCTCTTGTATGAAAAACTACAACAATCTCCTAATTGGACTCCAGACCATCTTTCCCCTTCTCTAATCTGTTCTCCAAACAGAAGTTAAAATCACAAGTTGAAATCAAAAGTTTATATGACTTCACCCTTGTTCAAGTACCTTTAGACATTCCTGATTTTCCCTAGTATAAAATATAAATTCAACTTAGCATTTAAAGTTCCCCATATTCTCTAGTCTACCTTTCCAAGCTATAAAATTATGTTTTGCTTTGTTTTAGATGTTAGAAGTGTACTTGTTGGAAAGATAAAGCAACATCAGAAGTTACAAAGCATTTCTCCCCAATACCAGGGACACTCTGTCTCTACCCATTCAGTCCTTGGAGAAAATGGAGTCAATTTAAAGTCACTACTACAAAGAAAATACCCCCACCAAATTCCATCCAAATGATAAGAAGGGTGGGCAACTAAATGGCATAGTGGATAGAGCACCAGCCCTGGAGACAAGAGGACCTCAGACACCTTATAACAGGCAAGTTACTTAATCCCCTTGCCTTGCAAAAAACAAACAAAAAAATTGATGAGATGGGGTTGCTCCTTGTTTGTCAGAAACAAACATCTCAGTGTTGATCCACTGCTTTTCTGAGTTAAGTAAACATCTTAGGGTCATGGGTATACCTTGGGCTAGACCTTTAGCAAACTCTAATTATTAGACCTCTTGGAGCTCACTTTTCCAACCTAAAAGGCTAACAAGGTCATAGTCACCTCCAATAATCTTTCTATTCAGAGTATGAAAGAAGAAACACAATAGAGATAGAAAAACAGTCCCAACATGTGTTCATGTAAAAATGTTTGCCCTAGATAGACAACAGAAAAAAAGGTCCCTTTACCACCAGTATACTTACAGCAACTCTTTCCTCATTCTCTACCTAGAAATAAAAATGGTCAGGATTTTTTTTTTACATGTTACATCTCCTTATCCACCTGTGTTTCATCTAAACTAGCCAAATTGATATTTTCCAAACTTAATTTTCTGTCTCTGGTCTCTGTACATTTATAAAGACTGCCCACTTAGACTGAAATTATTCTATTTATCTCTTCCTTTTAGAAATCCTATCTCCCTTCAAGAATCATGGAATTATATACTAGTTCCCATGGGATGCCTTTTCTTTAACCATCCCCTCTTATCATTGCTTTCTCCCTCCTCTAAAAATCATATTTATCCTTACCTGTTTCTATATTGTAAATATAACAGTAACATAGAAGCTCCTTGAGAACAGGGGTTGTTTTTCTCTTTATATTTATTTCCTCGATTCCTGGCATAAGTTCTTTATATAAGACAGGTTCTTTGTAAATGCTCATTGAATTGAAACGATGATGATGCTTGTCCTTCATTCTCAAAGAAGATCATGTCATCAAGGGATGTGATGCCATGACAAGCACATGAATTGAATTTTAGTAAGGAGTATACTGTGCTAAGTCACTAGCTTTACTTTCTCCTTCAGAGTCATTTAGGTCCAGTGATCAGATAGGAATCATAAATGTTTGTCGAATTATATGCAGAAAATGGTAAGTTTTGAGACCCTTAATTATATGATATCAAATAAGATATTTTCCATTCTGCTTTTGTTTGGGGGGAGTTACTCTAAAAGTCCTCTCATTTTCAAAGCCTCTCAAAGACAATGGCCTGCCTAAAAGGGACAAATGCCTGCCTAAAAATCATAGAAATAGTGAATCCAAATATTTTTTGTTATAGAACAGATCTTGTAGTGAGAAGTGCTTTTGAATGGCTTCATTCACGGTCCTGTAAATAATATTGCTTCAGTTTTACTGCCTTTAGCAGACATGAGGCCATTTCTAAGAGTCCAAATCTTTCAGATTGGTAAGTGCCTCATGTGGTCCTTTCAAATCTAGATGGTCCCAGTCACGATTCACTTTACATTCCAAACATCACTTGCCAGTGGTCTGCAACTAGATACTTCTCCCACCTTCCTTTTCCAGTTCTTGAACCAGTTGGCTATTTTTGCTCCATTTACCATACCTGTATATTTCTGATACAAATTACCCCTCACTGGTCAAAATCTTCTTTGATCATTAATTGAATTGTCTTTGCTTTCCTATTTGTATATCAAACAAATAGCACAATTCTTAGTGCATTTCAGTGTTCAGTCCTTTCATAGAATATGACTTTTGTGAACCTATTTTTTTAAATAAATTTACTTTTTATTTACATGCAAGGATAGTTTTAAACATTCATCTTTTAGCAAAATTTGAATCCCACATCTTTTCTCCTTCCCTCCTTCCCTACCCTCCACACTTCCCCTTGATAGCAGTAATCTGCTATAGGTTATACATGTATAACCATGCTACATATATTTCCATATTGGTCATCTTGTGAAAGAAGAATGAGAATAAAAAGGGAAAAATCATGAGAGCAAATAAAAGACAAAGCATAAAACAAATTTTAGAAACTGAATTTAATATGCGTTGGTCTGCATTCAGAATCCATAGTTCTTTCTCTGGGTATGGATGGTATTTTCCATTTTGATGTTGTTACTCAATCATCTCAGTCATATCTGACTCTTTGTAACCCCATTTGGGTTAGAGACATTTAACAGAGATACTGGGGTGATTTACCATTTCCATATCCAGCTCATCTTTCAGATGTTGAAACTGAGGCAAACAGATTTCAGTGCCTTGCCCAGGATCACACAGGTAGTGTCTAAGGTCAGATATGAACTCAGGACTTTCTGACTCCAAGTCTAACACTCTATCTACTGTGATACCTACCTGATTATTGCATAGTAATAATAAATGTGTCTTCATTTATTTCATTCATTAATTCATTATTGTGGAGGAGAAAATTGTGAAAAAGTTTTCAGTTCTTTGTTCTTCACCAATGAATTCTTAGCTTACCCAGTGTCTACATGTTAATTGTTACCGACCATATCACAGAAAACCATAGAAAGATCAAGGCTTAAAACATTGATATACTGAATTGTTAAATGATTTGCATGGTGGCATAGACCTGAAGTCAAGATGACTTTTCTTCCTGAATTCAAATCTGGCCTCAGATACTTATGTATCACTTCCTCATCTGTGAAATGAGTTGGAGAAGGAAGTGGAAAATCCTTTTAGTATCTTTGGCAAGAAAGCTCCAAATGGAATCAAGAAAAGTTGGACATGATTGAACAACATAACTTAGAATTTTTTTATTTCTATATTTTTTAAGTAATTCTATATTTCTACATTGCTGTTCAGTAATTTCTTTCACAGTCAGAGCTGGAAAGTAAAACTTTAGACTAATATTGGTTTTGATTCACCCCATCCAGTATGAGTATCATCTGAGGATTCCAAAGTGGGTCACAAGATCAGTGGCATAAATATTGTACATGGTTTATGGTCTCGTTTATGTTTCTTGGGTCGTTTCTCTGACCCTGGGCATTTAAGCTTTACCACTGAAGGTGAGAGAATTAAGAGGAAAGCAAAGGTGATCTGATAGGTCAATAGGTCAATAGTAAGAAGAAACTCAAAGTTTCAGTTGTGATTTTGCTTCCATTTTGCTGTATAGCCTCCAATGAGTCATTTAATTTCTCTGGATACCTATAAAGTCAATATTCATAAATACAACTGTGTGAGAAAGAAGAAAAAAATGAGACTAACTAAATCATAGTGCTGTAAAGCATTTCCAGAGATGTTGGATAGCCTTAAAACCTGAGAGTATTTCACACATTTCTCAAAAGGGACATAGCTGTTCAGATATTTAAAAAATTGAGGTCACTATTGCATTCTATCTTCCAGAGAAGACAAGGAAAATGAAGTCTAAGACTGGGAAATAATCCTAATACTGATAAAAGAGCTTTACAGGGAACTGGTGGAAGGCCAAACCCTACAACAGTCTAAGTACACAATATAAGAAAGGCTGAGGAACTACCACATGAGAAATAATTGTGCCCTGGTATAGAGAGGACAGATTATGCAATTTGGACTTTTGGCTCTAGGCATTTGTGATTTAGGGTGCACAATGTGAAGGGAAAATAAAGAGTAAAATCTCCTTTCTCAGGGCACCTTTTGTACTCTCGGGGAAAAAATATAAATGAGTGTATTACCAAGGCAGAGGGAGGCCTGCTTTTCTGCTCAGGATTTTGAATGTGATCAGCTCCCTCTGCTGTGGAAATGCGAGACTGAGCAAGAAAAAACCCTATCAGATTATTGCTGAACATTTTTAACTGACTGGCATGACTTTCTCAGAGGCAGAGTAGAATGATGGACTAGAGATCTGGTCTTAGCATCAGGGCATTCTGGGTTCAAGTTCTGACTCAGATACACATTAAGAAGGTGTTAATTTATCCCTCAGTGACTCCTAAAACTCTATGAAAATTTGCAAATGAATTGCAATGAACTAGAAAACCCTATAGAAGAGAAAGTTCCCATATCAGTCATCTACTATATTAATGAAATCATAGATCCATACCAAAAAAACTAAAACAGTTCTCAGGTGGCCAAAGCTTTAGAATTTTTTCTTTGACTTTGATCAAGAACAGGCATCAAAATTATTTCCTAGTAATGGTTTTAAGATATTTTCAGTCTGCCACTCATTTTGTTCAGGGTAAACTTTTTCTACTAGACTATGAGCTCCTTGAGAGCAGATACTGTCTTTTATTTTTCTTTCTATCTTCAGTTCTTAAGCTAACTTCCAGAATCACAGCTAGAAGTGATGTACAGAGCATCAGCCCTGGACTTAGGAAGACCTGAGTCCAAATGTGACCTCAGACACTTGAGACTTACTAGCTCTGTGTCCCTGGGCAAGTCACTTATCCCTGATTGCCTTGCATAAAGGGCTATCTTTCACTGCCCTGATTCATATCTGGACACTGAACCCAAATGGTTCCTGAGGAGAAAGTGAGGCTGGTGACTTGACACAGCACCCCCTCACTCAAATACAATTCATGTGCTTGTCATGGCAACACCTCCTTGATGTCATGATCTTCTTTGAGAACAAAGGACAAGGATCATCATATTAAGCAGATAACACATTTGCAAATAATTATTCTTCATGCATCCATATGCATCTGGCACAGATTGCTACCCATTCACACCCTATCATCTTTTGAAATTCCTTTCTGGAGTCCCATAAATCTCCATATAGGTTCTATACAGTGTGCTAGAGATGGTTCTCTGGTTATTTTAATATTACTATTCCTAATTTATTTCTATTCTTAATTTACCAGTCTTAGGTTCTTACTAGGTAGCTGCTTTTTCTCATTCTTGCTCCTGAGCTACCTCCTCTGATAAGATATCATAGATAACTGAACTTGGAGCCAAAAACACCTGAATTCAAATCTCACTTCTGATATTTACTAGCTTTGATCCTAGGCAAATCAATTAACTTTTCTGAGTCTCAGTTTGCTAGTCTATAAAATAGATCTCTGTATAATATACTTTACAAAGTTATTGTAAGGACCAAATGAGAAACTATTTAAAATATTTTACACATATTGAAGTATTAAGTCAATCATTTTTAGAAACATTTGGTATCTAAAGCCCTTAACAACCTGGGTTCAACCTATCTTTCTAGTCTTATTATATAGTAATAAAGTAAAATATCCCACAGATCTTCAAACTAAATATCTTGATGCTCACCATATGTGATATCCCAATATCCTACCTCAGTGCCTTTGCACTGATTATCCCTCATATACCTGACATGTCCTCCTTCCTCATGTCCATATCTGGCTGTCAAGTTGCCTTTGGATTAGGTCAGTACAAGCAGTTGTTTCCAGATCTCCTGACCCAGAGATTGCCAAAGGCAACTTGACAAGCTATCAGTAAAAGTCTACAGCAGTGCAGCCCTCAGCAGAGCAGACCTCTGAAGACCAGGAAGAGGATTCAAGTTCCACTGAAGCAGGAGAGGCAGATGTTTCAGAATCCCTCAACCCATGGATGATAAGAGGAGCTATTTTCACGAAAGAAAATTACAGGGTTCTCTTTGCTATCACTGAGACGGGACTCTGCTTCCTTGCCCATGCTCTGATCTGGGTCACATACCCAGGTGACAGTCCCAGGAAAAGTAGCAAAAGAACAGCATTTACTGCCACAGTAGAGCAGGGTCCTTCCTCATGATTCCAGGGTAGAAAGGAATGATTGCAGTCACACACAGACCAGAGCACAGTCCAGGAGAATGGTACAAACCACTACTATTTTAAATTGGAGTTAAGGGATGAGAAAGAAAGGGAAAGAGGGAGGTAAGAATGAGGTGAGTTTTACAAAAAGTAGTAAGAGAAAGCTTTTGCCATAAAGTGGCAAAATATTTAAGGAGGGAATGGGTTAAAGAAGAGATCAAATAGAATCAATAGGAGATGGGAAGACTAGGATGGAGGGAAATTCAGATAAGAATAGTAACTGCGGGGGAAAATATTGAAACAAATTTCTCTAATAAAAATCTAATTTCTCAAACATAGAAAACTGAATCAAATTTATAAAAAATAAGAACCATTCTCCAATTGATAAATGATCAAAAGATATGAATAGTTTTCAGATGAGGTTATAAGTATTATCTATGGTCTTATTGAAAAAAGTCCTAATTCACTATGGATTGGAGAAAAGCAAATCAGCACAATTCTGAGGTACTACCTTATACCTATTGGATTGACTAATAGGATAGAAAGAGAAAATGACAAGTGATAGAGGGGATGTAGGGAAACTGCATTGTTGGAATTGTGAAACTGAAAACAATTCTGTAGAAATATGGAACTATGCCCAAAATCATGCCTATACTTTGACCTAGTAACACAACTATTAGTTCTATCTTCCAGATGAAAAACAGGAAGGTAAAGTTCCTATATGTATAAGGATATTTATTTCAGCTCTTTTCTGCTGGTGTCAAGCAACTGAAAATTAAGGGGAAGACCATCTGTTGGGGAATGACTGAACAAATTGTGGTATGTCATTATGATGGAATACTATTCTACTATAAGAAATGATGAACAGGATGCTCTCAAAACCTGGACAGGCTTTAGGAATAGATGCAATGAAAAAATGTACTACATAGAAAGTAACAGCAATATTGCAGGATGATCAACTATGAATGACTTGCCTTTTCTCAGCAATGCTGTGATCCAGGAAACTGAAGGACAAGTCATGAAGAATACAATCCATCCCCAATGACAGAACTGATGATATCTGAATACAGATTGAAGCATATTTTTTCTTCTTTATTTTCTTGAGGTTTCTCTTTTTTTATTTGAGGGAAAGGGGTTATATTTACTTTTCCAACATGACTATAATGGTAATGTTTTGCATGATTACACATTTTTAAGTTATATCAAATAATGTGCTTTCTTGTTTTTATATGTAAGTAGGAAAAATTAAATTAAATTAAAAAAACAAATATTTCTTTGATTCTTACAACAACCCTTTGAGGTAAATGTTGCTGATAATCCTATTTTAAAACAGATGAAGCTAAACCAAACAAGTGACTTCCCCAGAGTCACATGACCTGTCTGAGTCCAGATCTGAACTCAACTCTTCCAACTCCAAGGCCAGAAAGTTATCCTGTGCACCACCTAGTTGCAAATTTAAAGAGCAATGGTATTGAGGCATATGTTAAGGAAACTCATGTAAACAAGGCAAAACACAAATCTAGAGCTGCAGGACCCCATTGTCTTCCCCCCACTTTTATATTTATCATGAATTTCATTACAGGGTTCACTGATGACATGAGAAAATTCACTGCTAACTTGGGGGTGGGCAGACCACTTGATTATAGGACTGGCTTTACACAGGACATTGTATCTCCACTGCAGGAATTGACACACTATATCGTGGAGGGAACTTTAATGTCTCTGCTAGGCTTTTTTGTTATTTTTATTCTGTCAAGCAAATAAAAAGTGTTCAACATATTCAATTTTTTATAAGCATGACATACAAACTTGAGTACTATGAATACTTCTTTTGATTTTTATTCAAAAATCTTCAGAGATCTATTATATCTATCTTTTAAAAAATTCTATTCAGGGTCTTATCTTTTTTGTCTTTTCTTTAGATTTGTCTAGGTCTAAAAGGAAACATTTAAGATTGAACTAAAATAATTTTTCTATTTCTAATGATAATTCTATTAGCTTTTCCTTTCCATGTAATTCAATGCAAATGTATAAAGTATTGGTAGTATTTCATTGACTTTGGTGCTTTTTCAGTATAATGTAATTGTCACGTTTGTCTGTTTTAAATAACTTACTGCTACATTGTTTCCTATCTAATTTTACTGTTCCATTATCTGAAACATAACATCTTAACTGTCTGAAGCTTTAGGTTTCAAGTATTTTTTTTAGGTTTTTTCAAGGCAATGGGGTTAAATGGCTTGCCCAAGACCACACAGCTAGTGTCTGAGTGTCTGAGGTCACAATTGAACTCAGGTTCTCCTGACTCCAGGGCTGGTGCTCTATCCACTGCACCACCTAGCCACCACTGAAGTATTTTTTTAAAAAATATTTTCCAGGGCTGCTAGATGGCGTAGTGGACAAAGCACCAGCCCTGGAGTCAGGAGTACCTGGGTTCAAATTCGGTCTCAGACACTTAATAATTACCTAGCTGTGTGGCCTTGGGCAAGCCACTTAACCCCATTTGCCTTACAAAAAAAATTTCCCCACTGTTTGGATTATATTTCCCATACTGTTCTATTTAGTCCATATTTTTTCTTAATGATCCTAATTTAATTTTTTTTAATTTCTTGTTTCATTTCATTTAATCATTCTTAGGACTTCTTGTGGTCAAGTCATTCTTTTCTCTAAGGTTCAACCTGCACTTATAGAAATTCTTCTTCCTTCTGTTGCTTCTTGGGTTTCATTTAACTCAAAATATTTCTTCATTGTCTTTAGAATCTTCTCCTATTCATTCATATCTCTAACTCTCAGTCCTTGGATTGAGATTTGGGGCCAGAGCCAGGCACTGCTTTCTCCCACACTGTTGGTTGAAGTAGACAGGTGTTGTCTGGTCTTTCTCAAATATAATCTGAATATCATTTCTACTGCAGTGCTGTATAGGGTAACTAGGAGAAGGGTCCCCTCTCTTCCATAATCCTTGCTGTCCACCTCTTCCTTTCATGTCTTGCTATATGTGCTGGTCTTGCCCCATCTCTAGCTCCTCCTCACACAAAGGGGGATTAACTGAATCCATTCCCTGTCTTTGGAAATTTCATTGTTAGAACAGGAAAGTTTGAGAATGGTGTTGTAAAAGAGCCAGAGGTGGCATCATCAGCTTCCCCGCATCAATAAATTATATTCTCTACCCCTACAACCTCTGCAAAAGAATAATGTTTAAGAACAAAGATCATAGACTCCACCAATGAAGAAGAAGCCATTTTCTTAGTCCTTGCCCTTCTTCTTTCCAAATTCTCTTCAATTACAAATATCTTAGCCTAATACAGAAAATAATTTCTTCAGGAAAATGAATGAAAATATGCAAGAACTAAGTAACAATGAGTTGTAATCATAATGAAATCCTCAAAAGCTTCATCCTTAATACATTTATTTCCAGCCTGACAGCCTGGGACCTTTATTACTTTCACCCTCCCATTATCCTATTTCCCTGGGGTAGAAGCAAAGGAGTTTTTCTCTTTTGTTTGTCATATGTAGATGTGCAATCAGACTTCAGGCTATTCAACTCTCACTTCAGCATTACAAATAAAACTTCCTAACTGACTGCTTTTGTACAAGAAACTAGAAAAGAAGTTAGTGAAAGTAGAAGATGCAATCATAAGGCAGCACCTCTCCCAACCCAAATCAGTTGTCCCTTAAAGTATGCAGTTCACCTTAAAAGTTTTTATAGTTGCACTGTTTTATGTTTGTATAATTTTAAATGATGGCTAAATTTAAAGAAATTAAAATTGTTTGCACCTACAAAGAAAAAAATATATAGGAGAATTGGCTCTGTTCCTTGTTGTGGCTCTGATGAGTCTCAATCAGATATCTTTGGGAGTGTTCCCTCCTCCATTGCAATTGGCTTGGATACTGAACTGATCCTATCTCCTATTTTTGACTCCTACAGGAGTTCCAAGAATCTTGTAGAACTTCAATGATTACATAGTCTTTCCAGCCCTGTGTGCTTTCTTAGAAACCTATGCAGACTGGTTCAGTCCTCTGTTACTGTTCCAGGAGAACAAAGCCAAATTTCTATTGGTGTCATTTACCATTTAGCAAAATTCACATGGTTTTTCATCTACCTTGGTATAATCCCTCCTTCAAGAGCTCAGAGACTTTTGTTTGTTTTCTTGTACAGTTCTGAACTGAGTGTCTGAACTAACTGGTTGGTGGTTCTCCTTGATCTTCTTTATAATTGTTTCATTTGCTGTTTTCCTTTCAAATATTGCTGAAACATTTGTCAGGAGAGTAGGATTCTTCTGTGACTTTTCATGTCATTATCTCAAGCAAAAGTGGCCAGTTGATTATAGTTTCATTGGATTGTTTCAAATTGTCAAGGTTTTTTATTTTTATATCTATCTCTGTCACGTATATTGTCTGTCTCATTATGCTTATTTAACTTTGTATCACTTGATATTTTTCATATTCCTTATTTCCATAGCATGGAAATATTCCATCACAATTTGTTCGCCTCCCTCAATAAATAGGTATATGTTATGAATATCTTGCTCAATGAGATCTTTTGTCTTTGACTTCCTTGGAGTAAATATCTAGAACTGTGGCTCAAAACATATGAACAGTTTAGTTTCTTTCTTAACACATTTCTAGTTTGCTTTCCAGGATTGCTACTAACAGTATGATTTGAATCACCTTTAAAAGCTTAGCCTATGACTTAAATCTTATACACTAATCATAACCAAGTGAGGGTAGTATGGCAGGACCATTTTAGGCTAAAAAGTTATGATCCCTTTAGAAATATGAGACTTGTCTCAGAGACTATCAGAATATAGTTTTGTTACCTCCTAATAATAAATTTTGAAGTTCACGCCACCATTAGTTCTTTGACCAGTACTCTCTCAGGAGGCTATTTTATAATACAAGCTGAGTGGGTTGCTGTGATAGGTGGCAAATAAATATTATTGAGAATGTGTCCCCCAGCAGTGTAAATGATATTTAAATACATGAGAGTTTCTCTATAGATGAAGACTGTCAGACCCTTGAGATTCATATGTTACAAAAAGCATTTTCTTAAATTTTTGGCTTTACAAAAATGAGGGTTGTACAAAAATATTCATTTCCTCTAGAATGGCAATCAATGCTATTTTTCTCTGCATTTGTAATTTAAATTTTAGAAACAAGCCAAATGATTCAAATCACTAAATTAGAGAGCATTTTTCAGAAAATGAGTTTTTTGACATTGACAACTAATCTGAAGATCCATACTATAAAGGTCATAATAGATTTGTATTTTTTCAAATATTTCACAAAGTCTGAACCATAGTTGACCCACACACACACACAAATGTATTTAGACATTGTTATTGTTGTTTAGTTGCTTTTCAGTTAGGTTTGACTCTTCATGACCCCAAAGTCATATAGCTAGGAAGTGTCTTAGATCAGATTTGAATTCAAGAAAATGACTCTTCCTGACTTCAAGCCTGGAATTCTATTCCTTGTATCACTCAGCTGCCCCATACATTTGGCCTATTTCTGAATGTGATACTTATGTTTTCTTTGTTCATTTGGGAATGGAGGTAGCTGGTGGCTCAATGGATTGAGAACTAAGTCTAGTCAAGAAGTCCTGAGTTCCATCCAACTTTTCTGGGGAGCAATCTGGAATTATGCCCAAAGGGCAACAAAAAATGTATACCCTTTGATCCAGCAATACCACTACTGGATCTATACCCTGAAGAAATTATGAAAAGGGGTAAAAACATCACTTGTACAAAAATATTCATAGCAGCCCTGTTTGTGGTGGCAAAAGAACTGGAAATTAAGTAAATATCCTTCAATTAGGGAATGGCTTAACAAACTGTGTCATGGAACAGTATTGTTCTATTAGAAACCAGGAGGGATGGGAATTCAGGGAAGCCTGGAAGGATTTGCATGAACTGATGCTGAGCGAGATGAGAAGAACCAGAAAAAAAATTGTACACCCTAACAACAACATGGAGGAGATGATCATTGATTATTGATTCCTTCAGTGCAACAACCAGGGAAAATTTTGGGTTATCTGCAATGGAGAATACCATCTGTATGCAGAGAAAGAATTGTGTAGTTTGAACAAAGATCAATTTAGAAAAAAAAGTCATCTTATTATGTAATTTTGCAATCTCTTATACTTTATGTTTCTTCCTTAAGGATATGATTTCTCTCTCATCACATTCAACTGAGATCAATGTATGCCATGGAAACAACGTAAAGACGAACAGGATGCCTTCTGTAGGGAGTGGGGGGAGGGAAGCAAGAATGGGGGGAAATTGTAAAACTCAAAATTAATAAAATCTTTCTAAAGAAAAAAAAAGTCCTGAGTTCAAATCTAGTCTCAGACATCCCTATGTTACCCCTGGGAGAATCACTTAACCACTGATTGTCTAACAATATCAATAAGCATCTTAGCTAAGAAATATGAATATGAATGTATGGAGTGCTATTATTCTGTAAGAAGTCATAAGCAGCCAAACTTCGGAAAAGCCTATGAAGACTTTCATGAACTGATGCTAAGTGTAGTGAGCAGAACCAGGAGAAGATAGTACACATCTCACAACAATATTGTGAGATAAGCAGCTATGATGGACCCAGCTCCTCTCAGCAGTTTAAGTGATCAAGGACAATCCTAAAAGGCTTGTTATGGAAAATGCCATCCATATCCATAGGAAAAAACTGTGGAGTGTGAATGCAGAGCAAAGCATATTTTTAAAACTACTTTTATTTTATTCCCCCCCCTTTTTATATTTTTTGAAAGGCAATGGGGTTAAGTGGCATGCCTAAAGCCACAGAGCTAGGTAATTATTAAGTGTCTGAAGCTGGATTTGAACTTAGGTACTCCTGACTCCAGGGCCAGTGCTCTATCCACCATGCCACCTAGCCACCCCTCCCCATTCTTTCTTGTGGGGGTTTTTCTCCTACATAACTAATATGGAAATATGTTAAATATAATTGTTCATGTACAACCTATATCAGATTGCTCCAAGGGGAGAGAGAAGAGAAGGGAGGGTGACAGAAAAATGTGGAACTCAAAAGCTGCAAAAGGATAATGTTGATAGTTATCTTTGCATGTAATTGGAAAATTAAAATATAAAGGAAAGTAAATCAATGACATGGATAAAAATTAACAATAATAATAGTATTAACAGCATTTATATAATGCTATGAGTTTTATAATTTCATTTTATCCTGATAACAACCCTATAAGATAAATACTTTTATTATCCCTATTTTAAAAATGAAGGAACTAAGGCTAGAAGAAGTTAAGTGACTTGCCCAGAATCACACAGCTGCCAAGTATCTAAAAAAGGATTTGTACTTAGACATCACATTACTGTAACTAGTGATGCACACATTTTCCAGTGGTATGAAATTTGGCAGAAAGACTAACAATTTATACAAGAGTCAATTTCCAAAAATAATAAAGGACTGAAATTAATAAGATAAATTTTAACATGTATGAAAGTAAAGCTCTACACAAGGGTTCCAAAAATCAAATTTCCAAATACAAGGTGTTATTGGCATGCCTAGACAAAAGTTCCTAAGGTGGGATAAAAAAATTCTCTGGGTTTTTCTGGACTTCAGACTCAGAAAGAGTGAGCAAGGACACATAACCCTCCTCCTGCTGCCAAAATTTATTAATTCTATCCCAGACATTATTGAGACAAATTCAGAACTAAAGCAACACTAGTTCTAGTTTAGTCTGCCCTGGCCATACCACATCTGAGTTTAATTCTTGGTTCTACATTTTATAAAGCTTATAGACAAGCTAGAGCATGTTCAAATAAGGGTAACAAGATGGTGTACACAATCAAGTCATTGCCAAATGATGATCATATGAAAGAACTAAGTATGTGCCAGCTGGAAAAAGAGAAAATGAAGTGGAGGGTTAGAGAACATAATGGCTGACTTCAGATAGCTAAAAGGGTGCCATAGGAAGAAGGGTAAGACTTAAAAATGCAGTGGCCTCAGAGGGTAAAAGTAAAAACAATTGTAAATTACAGAGAAGAAATTTCAGTTCAAAGGAAGGAAATAGTTGTTAAAAATTAAAGGTATGGAAATTTTTATGGAAAACTAAATGACCATTTGTTGGGATTATTTTAGAGGAGATTTTTGCTTAGATATGGGTTGGACTAAGGATCCTTTGTGGTCTCCTTTGAACACTGATATCGCGTGATTTAAATTCTAATTCTGCTTTATCCACTATTGACACCAATTAGGAATACACAAACCAAACCAAACCGGGGAAGTCCCAAAGCTCTCTGTTTATCATTCAATGGGATATCATGGGAATGCACCTACCCCTAGCTGCTCTATCCAAATGCATCCAAACATTGGGTACATACAACAAATCCTTTTGGTTTTCTTTTGCAATGGTAGTTTGGAAAAGAAATTTTAGAGATGTCCAGCTGACCAAAAGGTCCCCAAAAGGTGATTTCCATGATTTATTTAGAAGTGTTACAAGACCTCTCTTACAGGTGGCATAATAGGTAAAAATGCTGGATCTGGAGTCAAGAAAACTTCAGCCTCATACAGTTATTATCTATGTAACTCTGGGTTAATCACTTTCCACAATTAGAAAATGGTAACAGTAATAGCACCTTTCTCTTCAGATTATTGTAAGTATTAAACGACATCTTAACATAATTTACAGCACATAGTGGGAATTTAATAAATACTTAGCTCCATTATCCTTTCCTTTTTTTCCCCTTAAACTAACATTCCTATAGTACAAAATTCCTTATGTTTATCTTTTGAATTATTTTTGGAATAAGGACTATACTTGTGATTTAACTGATAGAGTGAACTCTCTGTTAAGGAAGCTGTCTCTACCAATTCAGGTCAGTACCTTCTTTGCAATTTAGAGGTAGCATAATGGATAGAGCACTGGGGTCAAGGGACCCGAGTTCAAATTCTAACTTGGACACTTGATACTTCTTCGTTATGTTCCCTTGGACAAGTCACATATTGTCTCATAAAATCCCAATTGCCTCATAAAAATCCAGTAAAAAAAGAAGTGGAGCTCTTGGAGAGTTAGCTGGAGTATTGTATGATTTATTGATTTTCATAAGAGTTACATAGTCAGGTTTTTTAAGGTATTTGCTTAGGGGTTTTTTTGCAAGGCAATGGAATTAAGTGGCTTGCCCAAGGCCACACAGCTAGGTAATTATTAAGTGTCTCAGGTCGGATTTGAACTCAGGTACTCCTGACTCCAGGGCCGGTGCTCCATCCACTGTGCCACCTAGCTGCCCCCCATAGTCAGTTGTTTCCAGGGTTGGAACTTGAATGAACACTACCCTGGCTCTCCATCAACAAATCATACTGATATTTATTATACTTGCTTTTGGGTGAAATGCAACATGGAGTGATGTATTAGAAACTGCTCATGGCTAGGAGACAGGAACTAAAATTCATATTGAAGTATTGACCTTGGCCAATACATTTATATACATACATTTAAACTTCAGCTGAGCTCAGTTTTTTCCATATATCAATTGGTAATGATAACATATATTCTATCTCTTTCATGGGGATGTTGCAAGAAACAAATAGTGTTGATGATGATGATGAGGAGGAGGAGGAGGAGGAGGAGGAGAAGGTGGAGGAGGAAGACCACTAGTATTTCTTGGGTGCTTTTAGGTTTGCGAAGTGTTTTACAAACATTTTCTCCTTTTATTTTCACAAAAAAAATCCTGGGAGGTAGGTATTATTATTATTTCTCCCATTTTTACTATAAGCAAACTGACTTGTACAAAGATCAAATGACTTCCCCAGAAACAAACAACTAATAAGTATCTGTTCTTGAATCTGAATCCATGTCTTTCTCACTCCGGGACCAACATTCTATCTGTTGTTGATCCATTGTTTCCAACTCTTCCTAACACCATAAGGAACTTCATGGGCAAAAACATTGCAGTGGTTTGCCATTTCCTTTTCCAGTTCATTTTACAGGTGAAGAAACTGAGGCAATCAGGATTAAGTGATTTACCCAGTGTCACATATCTAATCAGTGTTTGAAGTCAAATTTGAACTCAGGTCTTCCTGACTCCAGGTCTGGCACTCTTTCCACTTCACCACCTACCTACCAGGACACTATTCATTGCTTTGTAAGACATTAAATGCTCTATAAATTTAGGCTTGCTACTTTTACTATCAAAAGAGATAATGCATGAAAAGCACTTTGTGACTTTAAAGCGGTACATAAATGTGAGTTACTATTCTATGATAGCTGACTTTGCACATTTAAAAGGCTAAAGCTATTCAACTGAGAACATAAAGATATATATAAAAAATATATATAATATTTGTGCATTTATTTAAAATGAGCTATTATTGAAGACAAATGCAAAAACAAATTTCCACAATGATAACAAATTGAATATTTGTAATTAAAACAGAAATACTAAAAAACTCTTACAATTTTTTTTTCATAATGGTCACTAGATTTGCACATCAACTTTACTATACTTTAATCCTTCATATTCCAAAGGTCAATGTAGTCAATGATATAAATCTACCAAATAAAGGTACCCCTTTATTAATTATGAGGTGGATATCAAGAGTGACTGTGGCCAAAAATGTTAATATTCTGTAGGCAACTTGGTTATGAGCAGTTTTAAACTCACTTAATCTGGTCTTTCGAAGACAGACATATAAGTTGTTCCCAGGATCATATTTAAATTGACTATAAAACTTCCCAGGAGACTTTATTTTTAAAGAAGATAATTAGGGGAGAAGCCTCATTGACAATACATTCTATTCATAAGTATACATACATATATCTTCCCCTACTTCCATAATATCTAATGTTTTCCAGTTTTGAAGAAGATATTTATCTTTCTATGTTACTGGTTCCCATATAAACTTTCTTTCAGTTATTCTTAATAATTATAGCATGCATATATACATATATATGTGTGTGTGTGTGTGTGTGTATTTAGCATAATATATGGTACAATTTTTATAGCCCTTTAAGGTTTTTAAAGCACTCTACAAATATCTCATTTTATGCCTGTAACAACCCTGGTGGTAGATGCTATTACTAGCTCCATTTTATAGATAAGGAAACTGAGGTAGAGAAGGGTTAAGTAGCTTGACTAGGGTCATATGACTAGTAAGTATCTACGTCTGGATTTGAACTCTTATCTTCCTAATGCCCTGTCCAGTGTTCCATCCACTATGCCACCTAGTTATTATTTATGCTCAAAGAGGTTTTGGATGTGAGATAAACAACTTAAAGTCTTAATAGTTTCCTTTCCACCTTCATCCCCGACCATATCTGAATATGAGAATTGTTACAAATGCAAATATAATGTCTATATAAATCATCATACACAAAAGCAAAAGTCAAAAAGAATTTTTTATTATAAAACAGGAGAAAAAGAAAAGCCTAGGGAAAAATAGGCAAAAATACTCCCTGCCTTCAAGGAGTCCAGAGGCAGAAATTTGAACTGAGTGAATGAGTACAGGAAAATTAAAGGGCAGAAGTGAAGAGGTAATACACGAGAGAGAAGGACAGTCAGTACAAAAGCAGGAAATGGAGTCGTGGACAGACAGACCACTGGTGCTGAATCATAGGCCATGTGGACGGAAGGAAAGTAGAAGGAGATTAGAAAGAGCTTAAATTCCAAAGAACTTTAAATGCCAAAAAAAGGGATTTTGTATTTGATCCTTCAGGGAATGGAGAATTTAGCATGATAATTAAATTAGATGCTTAAGGCTGCTACCTTACCTGAAAAACTTACTTGCCACTCTTGTTTTATCACTATTTTCTATCAATCTATATGTTGTCCTTCTAACTTCTCCCCTGTTATCATAAGCATACACTGTGTGTATGTGTATTTATGTGTGTATGGATATGTATCGTGTGTGTGTGTGTGTGTGTGTGTTTCCTAGGGAGAGGCTTATGGAAGAGTGGGAAAAACATTGTATTTGGAATCAGACATACTCCATTCAAATGCTAGCTCTCTCCTAATGTGATCATGGGCAAGCCACTTAAGTCACTGGGTGTCTGTTTTTCTGATCTTTAAAATAATAGAGTTGAACTTCTAAAGACCTCTAAGGCCCCTTCCAGTTATAAAAGGCTATGATTCTAAAGTGATATGAATATACAAATACTAAAATTTGGAATGAGAGATAGAAGGGAATATGATAAATATTTATTAAGAACCCAATTAGGCCTCTCCTCAGTTGTCTGTAAGGTGCTCGGTTCTTCTTCGGAAGCTAAGGCCGCATTGAGGTGACTCCACTTCAGCTGGCAGCCAGCACCACTACAACCAAGTCTCCTCCATCCCCCCAAATGGCCATCTCCGAGCTCGCCTGCATCTACTCCTCCCTCATCCTTCACGACGAGGAAGTTATGGTCACGGAAGATAAAATTAACACCCTCATTAAAGCAGCAGGTATGAATGTTGAACCATTCTGGCCTGGATTATTTGCAAAGGCTCTGTCTAATGTCAGTATTGGAAGTCTCATCTGCAGTGTAGGAGTTGGTGGACCTGCCCCAGCAGCTGGTGGTGCTGCTCCTGCTAGTGCAGCTGCCCCAGCTGAGGAGAAGAAGAAAGAAGAAGCAAAAAAAGAAGAATCCAGGAGTCTGATGATGACATGGGTTTTGGTCTGTTTGACTAAATATTTTTTGTAACATTAAATAAAGGGCTTAATTCAACTAAAAAAAAGAACCCAATTAGGTTCTTAGCACCCTCACAAGTACTTTATAAATATTTTTATTGTCATAACAACCATGTGATGTAGATGTTATTATTTTGACATTTTACAGGTAAAGAAACTGAGGGTGAGGCTAAGTGACTTGCCCAGGATAATTCTTTAATGCCTGAGATTGGAACTGAATTAAGGACTTCCAGGTCTACCACTTTATCTACCACTCCTGGCCCTAGAAGACTTAGAAATCATCTCATCCAACTTGAGAATTATATCATAGAATTATTTTGAGAAAAGCAAAAGAGAATGGGTGCATCAGGGCAAATAATACAATGGAGGTGAATAGAAAATGAAAAGCATAAAACAATCTCTCTAGAAGACTATTATTAGGGTTTGGGATAAGGGAGAAAGTGGTTAGAGTTCATAATAAACTGAAGCATGGTAAAAATTCTGAGAACAATAAAAAAGGACTTCCCATTTAGAGTGGGAACAACAAAAAAAAAATAAACTACTGTTTGGGGCAAGTGGTAAAATAATGGTTTCTGCTTTCCTATTGCCTATATAAATATCCAGACTAGTTTTCTAACCATATCTCACAGTTTTCTAACCGTATCTCATACAATACCTTTTTGATGCACTCTGTTACAGTAAGCTGGATTATTATCTGCTCCCTGAATTTGACATTTCATTGATTCTTTTCCTTTTTAGTCCTTCCCTTCTTCCTGATCCTTCCTTTCTTTTTTTTTAATTAATTTTTTCAACTACATGAAAAGATAGTTTTCAACAATCATTTTTGTAAGGTTTTGATTTTCCCATTTTTCTTCCTTCTTTCATTCCTTCCCTCCACACTCCCCCTGACAGAGAGTAATCTATACATGTGTAATTATGTTAAACATAATTGTATATTAATCATGTTGTAAAAGAAGAATCAGAACAAAAGGAAAAAAACCATAACAGGGGAAAAAACCATGAGAGGAAAAAAATCATAAAACATCAAGCAAAATTTAAAAATTGAAAATAGTAAGCTTTGGTCTGCATCGGACTCCATCATTCTTTCTCTGAATATGGATGGTGTTTTCTATCATAAGTTCTTTAGAATTGTCTTTAATTATTATACTGCTGAGATGAACAAGTTCATCTTAGTTGAGGGAATGGGTGAGAAAAGAGAGAATAAGATAATTAGGGGGAGAAATACAATGAGGGAAAATGGGAAAATCACAGTAATAAGTAGAAAATTTATAACAAGTTTCTCTGATAAATGACTTTTCTCAAATATATAGGAAAATAATCAAATGTATAAGAATATAAATCATTCAGCAGTTGATGAATGGTCAAATGATATGAATAGGCAGTTTTCAAACAGAAATTAAAGCTATCTATAGTTATATGAAAAACAATGCTCTAAATCACTATTGATCAGGAAGTACAAATTAAAACAACTCTGAAGTCCTACTCCACATCAATCAGATTGGCTAATATGACAGAAAAGGAACATGACAAATATTGGAAGGTATGTGCGAAAATTAATACACCAATGTATTGTTGGTAGAGTTGTGGACCGATTCAACCAATCTGGCTTGGAACTATATCTAAAGGACTATAAAACCATGGATACTTTTTTGATACAGCAATACATTCTAGTAGGTCTGTGGGAAAAGTACAAAACTATTTATAGCAATTCATTTTATGGTGGCAAAGAACTGGAAACTGAAGGGGCACCCATCATTTGGACAATGGCTATACAATTTGTGCAATATGTGCTATATGATTGTGATAGATTATGCCAGAAGAAATGACAAATGAGTTGTTTTCAGAAAAGCCTGGAAAGTCATACATGAATTGATACAAATTGAAATTAACAGAAGTAGGAGAATATTGTGCACAGTAGTATTGTATGATGATCAACCGTGAATGACTTACCTATTCTCAGCAATACAATGGTCCAAGACAATTCCAAAGAACTTAGAAAAAAGAAATGATGGAGTCTAAAGACAGATCAAAACATACTTTAAAAGTTTTATTTATTTTTCTTGCTTTTTTGATTTATGTTTTCTTTCTAAATTGAAAATATGTTTCATACAATTCTTCACATGTGTAGCCTATATGAAATTGCTTACCTTCTTGATGAGGAGGCAGGTGATGAGTGAAGAAGAGAATTAAAAATTAAAAATTTTATGAAAACAAATGTTAAAAGCTTCACTCTAGGAATTAGAGTGATCTAGTAGGACATGGTACAGGACTTGGTTGTAGATATTACAGTGTCTACTGACTCCCTTCAAGGTTTGATGACCTTGACAAGTCATATTCTCTCACTGTCTGAGTTCTGCCATCTGCTAAATGATGGCAGTAATAATGACCTACCTCACAGGAGTATGAGACATTGCCAATTTCTCAAAAAGTACTTTTAGATTTTTAGGTGGACGATGCTGGGAGCTGAAGTGTAAACCTAACCCAGGCTTTAGCCTCCTTTGAAATATTTCTAAGAGAGCAACGACTTGGCAACACAGGGCCTTTCATAAAAGCTGTTAATTCAGATGTTGACAGTGTTTACATAAATGGAGGTACTTTCTGTTTTCTTGGTCTTTCCACAGAGAAGGTAGAGGTATGCTCTTAGATATGAGCTGAGAACAGAGACCCAGACTGCCCCAGGAGCAGAAATGACTCCCAAGTTTTGATTCCATTTCTTGACTATATCCAAACATTACAATTGATTTGATCCTAGGAGAGTAATATCCTTACCACTGTCTTTATGGAATTTATTACCAAACTTCTTCCTGGGATTTTGTGTGCATCCCCTTCCTATTTCCTATGTAAGTGAAGAATATGCATATAGCTACATTGAAAATAATCATTTTTAGAATATTGTTACATTTAATAGTCCCAATCTCTGTTAGTCCCCATTCTATTAATGGTCCCTAATATTTTTTCCAAACTATTATATTCAACATCTATTATCTCTTCCTCTGGATTCATAACTGGAATGATTTTTCTATATCCCATTTTGTTTTCCCAGACATGGCTTATGGACCTCGCTCCTTTCTCAGTTTTAGGAAACTTATCTGTTCCCTGTTGCCAACAAGACACATTTTTCCCTTCCCTTTCCCTGAACTCTGGATCTGTAATCTATAAAAAGGCACAAGGTTTCTGCCCCTTGTTCCTATTACATGTTTGTTTTTGTGCTACAAAGTACTTCTTAGTCTAGACCCAGCTCTTAGAAAATCTGGACAATCAGTCATCACAGGCCAAAAATTAGAACATTTATAATGGCATTTTTCCCCTCCCAGCCATCACCCAAGACTAGGAACCAGATTGGTCCAATAAACTGAAGCACCTTTCAGCACCATGCTTCAAGGTAGCTTTCTGTACCATCCAAAGTAGATTAACCCAGCTAATGTTTCCCAATTTTGAATGATCAACAATCATTTTCGTAAGGTTTTGACTTTCACATTTTTCTTCCTTCCTTCATTCCTTCCCTCCTCCCTCTTCCTGAAAGAGAGCAATCTAACATTGGTTATACATGTACAATTATGTTAATCATATTTTATATTAAGAAGAATAAGAACAAAAGATCTTGTCTAATCATACCAAGGAAGCACACTTCAAATTGTCCATTGAAAATTTAATCTTAGGGCAGATAGGTGATCACAAGATGAGCCAGATATCTGGATGGAAAATAGGAGTTTGAATTTCTATTTTTGTTTTGTTTTATTTTGTTTTGGCAAGGCAAAGGGGTTAAGTGACTTCCCCAAGGTCACACAACTATGTAATTATTAAGTGTCTGAGGTCACATTTGAACTCAGGTCCTCCTGACTCTAGGACTGATGCTCTATCCACTGTGCCATCTAGCTGACCCAAGATTAAATTTTCAACAGGCATTTGGAGTGTGCCTCCTTGGTTTGATTTTAGACAAATCTGGCTAATTTTTTTAAAGGAAAATGTTTTATGTTACACCTTATAAATGTAAATGTTTAAAAATAAGCGTTTATATGTTTCCACAACTGACATCCAATGCAGACCTCATTATCTCCCCCTTTCTACCATCATCCTCCTTTTCTCACTCTTCTCATGCTCTTGAATTGGTTCTAATAAATGATTGCTTTTCAAAAAGAGTTATAAATAGTTTTTACATGTAATTGGAAAAAATGAAACATTAATTTAGAGAGGGATAGAAAGGCTTAGTTCTGTTTTTCCCCCCAGCTAAGTTTTGCTGATCTTCCCAGTTGTTCTCTTCCTCCTCAAAATTCTTGTATAGCCAAGAATGGTATAGCATTACACATTATCTCTTTATAAATTACACTCTTTTAACTGATTGTAAATTCCTTCAGAGTAGGAACTATTTTGATTTTTGTCTTTTGCCTCTGCTATAGGCTTCCATAGGTATTTATATGCATTGGGCTCCTTTTGGCATCTCTTCTTGGATGATGGATTTTTATATATAATACACATGATTATGAAAGGTTTTAGATATGCATGAATTATAAATAATGATACTGAAATAACACAGATACACAAATATTTAAGGGTATAGCTCTCAGTAAGAATCATCTTATTACCTATTATAATACCTTGAATATATTAGGAATTCTCTTACTCATCTTCAATCTCTTTTGGTCTTCTCTCTATTTCCCTATTGTCTATAAACATGTCTACCTCAACCTCAAAATGGTCTCCACTGATCTACGTATTTAGTACCTTTGAAGAGAGCCGTTTCAGCAGACTGATGAGGTCAGAAACTAGACTGTGAACAGTTAGAGAAAAAAGGAATTGTAGGCACTTACTGTATGTGATTTTTTTTAGGGTTTTTTGCAAGGCAATGGGGTTAAGTGGCTTGCCCAAGGCCACACAGCTAGGTAATTATTAAGTGTCTGAGACTGGATTTGAACCCAGGGACTCCTGACTCTAGGGCCAGTGCTCTATCTACTGGTGCACCTAGCTGCCCCTGCATGTGAATTTTTAAAAAAGTTTAGCACACAAAAGGAGAGATTGGATAATACAATTCCTTTTTTCTCTAACTGTTCACAGTCTAGTTTTTGACCTCATCATTCTGCTGAAATGGTTCTCTTCAAAGGTACTAATAATCTATTGATTACAAGGCCACCCACATTCTTCTTAGCCTCTCTACAGCCTTTGACACTGTTAATCATTCTCTTCTCCTGACTGTTTCTTCTCTTTACTTTATTTCAGAACACTATTCCCTCCTGATTCTTTTCCTACCTCTCTGCTTCTTCCTCTAAGTCTCTTTTGTTGGATCTTCATACAGGTTACATTTGGTTACAATGGGTGATAGACAGAAAATCTCTTGGTCCATTAATTCATCTTTGGTATTGCTATTATGTCAAAATCCTGTACCCATTTTGACCTTATTTTGGTACAAGTTGTGAGATGTGTATCTATACCTAGTTTTTATCATATTTTTTTCCAGTTTCCTAACAATTTATGTCAAATAGTGAGTCCTTATCCCAGAAACTGGTGTCTCTAGGCTTGCCAAATAGTAGCTTGCTTTAGTCATTTACTGAAGTTTCTTTTTGAACCTATTCTTATCCTCTGGTTGATTACTCTTACTGGTTGATTTCTTAACCAGTACCGGGCAATTTTATGACTACTGTTTTATAGTATAGTTTGAGATCTGATAGAGCTAGACCACTTTGCTTTACATTTTTTTCATCAGTTCCCTTGCTATTCTTTCCCTTTTGTTTGCTCCAGATGAATTTTGTTACTCTTTTTTCTAGCTTGGTAAAGTAGTTATTTGGAAGTTTGATTGGTATGGCACTGAATAAGTAATTTAATTTGGATTTAATTGTCATTTTATTTATATTAGCTCAAACTAACATGAGCATTTGGCATTTTCCCAATTATTTAGATCTGACTATATCTATGTGAGGAGAGCTTTATAATTGTGTTCATACAGTTTCTGGGTTTGTCTTGGGAGGTAGATTCCCATCAAATACTTAATGTTGTCTATAGTTATTTTAAAGGGAATGTCTCTTTCTATATCTTGTTCTTGGGCTTTGTTGTTCATATAAAGAAATGTTGATGACTTATGTGGGTTTATTGTATATGCTGCTACTTTGCTGAAATTGTTAATTGCTTCAAGGAGTTTTTTAGATGATTTTCATGTATTCTCTATCATATCATCTGTAAAGAGTGAAAATTTTGTTTCCTCATTGCGAATTCTGATTCCTTCAATTTCTTTTTCTTCTCTTATTGTTATTGCTAGCATTTCCAGTACTATACTGAATAATAATGGTGATAATGGGCATCCTTGTTTTGTCCCTGAATTTATTGGAAATACTCTGAGTTTATTCCCATTAAATATATTTGTTGACATTTTAGATAGATACTATTTATTATTTTAAGGGAAACTCAATTTTCCCCTAAACTTTCTAGTGTTTTTAATAGGAATGATGTATTTTATCAAAGGCTTTTTCAGCTTGTATTGAGATAATCATATGGTTTCTGTTGATTTACTATTCATATGTTTAATTATGTTGAGTGTTTTCCTAATGTTGAACTATCCCTGCCTGCCTGGTATAAATCCATCTTGATTATGGTGTATTATCCTGGTAATAATTTGCTTTAGTCTCATTGCTAAAATTTTATTTAAGTTTTTTATTTTGCATCAACGTTCATTAGGGAGATTGGTCTATAATTTTTTTTGTCTTTGGATCTTCCTGGTTTAAGTATCAGCACCATGTTGGTGTCATAAAAGGAGTTTGGCAGAACTCCTTCCTCTCCTATTTTTTTAGTTTATATAGAATTGGAAATAATCCTTAAATGTTTGGCAGAATTCACTCATAAATCCATCTGGACTTGGAGATTTTTTTCTTAAGGTGTTTATTGATGATTTTTTTTCAATTTATTTTTCTGAAATGGGGTTAAAATACTTTGTTTCCTCTTCTCTTAATCTGGGCAGTTTGTATTTTTGTAAATATTCATCCACTTCACTCAAGTTGTCTAATTTATTGGCATACAGTTTGGCAAAGTAACTCCAAATTATCTCTTTAATTTCCTCCTCATTGGAGGTTAGTTAACCCTTTTCATTTTTGGTTATCTTCTTTCTTTTGTTTAAATCAGATTAACCAGAAGTTTGTATTATTTTATTGGCTTTATCATAAAACAAACCCTTAGTTTTATTTATGAGATCAATGTTTTTCTGGCTTTCCATTTTATTAATCTTTCCCTTGATTTTCAGAATTTCTAATTTAGTATTTAATTTGGGGTTGTTTAATTTGTTCTTTTTCTAACTTTTTTAGCTGCATATGCAATTAATTGATCTCCTCTCTCTCTATTTTATTCATAAAGACATTTAGAGATATAAAGTTTCCCCTCAAAACTGCCTTTTGCTGCATCCCATAAATTTTGGTATGATGTCTCATTAGTATCATTTTTGGATATAATTATTGATTATTTCTATTATTTGCTGTTTGATCCACCCATTATTTAAGACAAAGTTATTTAATTTAGAGTTAGTTCTTGGTTTATTTTTCCCTGGTGCCTTATTACATGTAATTTTTATTGCAGCATGGTCTGAGAAATATATATATATATATATATATATATATATATATATATATTTGTGTGTGTGTGTGTGTGTGTGTGTGTGTGTGTTATTTCTCCCTTTCTGCATTTGATTTTAAGGTTTTTTGTGTCCTTAGTACATGGTCTACATGGTCAATTTTGGTGAAGGTACCATGTTCTGCCAAGAAAAACAGATATTCTTTTCTATCCTCATTAAGTTTTCTCCAGAGGTCTATCATATCTAAGTTTTCTAAGATTTAATTCACCTTCTTAACTTCCTTCTTGTTATTTTGTTTTTATATTTATCTAGCTCTATGAGTGGGAGATTGAGGTATTCCATTATTAAAGTTTTGTTCTCTATTCCTCCTTTTAATTCTCTCAGCTTTTCCTCTAGGAATCTGGATGCTATACCACTAAGTGCATACATGTTTAGTAATGATATAGCTTCATTACCAATGATGCCTTTTAATAAGATGTAGTTTACTTCCTTATCCCTTTTATTGAGATTGATTTTTGCTTTTACTTTGAGATTACGATCGCTGTCCCAGAGTTTTTTACTTCCACTGAGGAATATATACTTTCCTCCAACCTTTTACCTTTATTCTGTCTGTACTGCTCTACTTCAAATGTGTTTCTTGTAAACAACATATTGTAGGATTCTGGTTTTTAATCCATTCTGCTGTTTCCATTTTATGGCTCAGTTCATCCTATTCACATTCATAGTTAAGATTACCATTTTTGTATTTCTCTCCATGCTATCTTTCTCCATTTATACTTATCTCTTTCATTTTCTTTTATTCCTCCACACCAAAATTTTACCATGTTTCCCCATTGAATTTCCTCTAAGACTGTAACTTTCAATTTATTTTTACTTATACTTTCCCTTCCCTTTTATCAGTCCCTTCTCCCCTTATCTTTCCCATCCCTGTCTCCCCCTTCTCTGGAGATTAAATTAGATTTTAAACCCAACTGGGAATGCACCTTATTCCTTCACTGGGCTAAAACTATTGAATAGAATTTACTCAGCATTCACATTCTCCTCCCTTTCCCTCTAAAATTATAAATCTTTGTGCCTCTTCCCTTGGTGATCTAATATTATTAATCTGGTATCATCAAACACATTTCGATTATTTGATTACTTGAGAAGCTCCTATTGTTATCAACATATCATCACAGATTGTTTACTTGATTGCTTGATAAGCAGCATCAACTAAAATTACATCAAATTGTAATTATAATCATTTTTACCTCACCCCCCCTTTAAAAGTATCTTTCAATTACACACCATCCTCTTAATGAACCAAAGTATCCTCCAAAGCCATATCATTTCTTGAACTATTTGTGGCCTTCCCAGCCCCAGACCTCTTTTCTTTCACACTTTACACCCCACCCCCTCCACCTAGGGAACTTAACCCCTTGTTAAGTGAAGCAGGAGATGCTGATCTAATTAACTGTATTTTAAAGAACTCAAAGTACTGGGAGGCTCTGTACATCTCACTGACTACTTTACAAATGATTGTAAGTAACAGAGACATTGTCTCAGGTCCTGGCAGCTTATGATGCCCTCATTAGACAAGGTTATTAGCACCTTGTGATTACAGTGAATCATAGTATAATGATAAACTTAAGTTGAAGTTAATATTCCTGCTTTTTTTCAGGGCTTTCTGTCTCAGACATAGTGATATGATCTTGGACCTCTTCAGTTGAGAGACAGGACCCAATTAGACCCATATCTTTTGGGTTCATTCTCCTCAATTATATTCTACCTCCTAATTTTCCTTAGAGAATTACAGTTCTAAAAAATTAGAATTGTTATGTCTTCCCTTTTAGGGAACAACATTTGTTTAAAACAATTTTGTTCTTTTCAGTCCCCTTTTTCATTTACCTTTTTTTATTTATGTAATTATTCAGTAGTGCATTTGGTGATGGAATTCTCTGTTCACTTCTGGTCTTTGTATCAGGAAGTTCTAGGAGTTCTGTATTTCACTGAGCATCCATTTTTCCCTAAAAATATATGCTGAATTTTGCAGGGTAGTACATTCTGGGTTGTAATCCAGGTCCTCAGGTCCTTAGCTCTCTGAAATATGTTATTCCAGTTCTTCTAACCTTTCAGTATTGGGGATGATACATCCTGTGTTAGTCTGATTGTGTTCATTTTGTGTTTCAATTGTTTTCTTTTTGCTGTTTTCAATATTCTTTCTTTTATTTGAGGGTTCTGTAATTTTGCTAATACAGTCCTTGGAATTTTTATCCTGAGGTCTCTTTCTGGAGGAGTTCTGTGAATTCTTTCAATTGTTATATTGTACTGTATTCTAGTAGTTTGGGGCAGATTTCCCTTATAATTTCCTGTATGATGTTTCCCAGGTCCTTTTGTTGGTCTAGGCTTTCTAGTAATCCAATGATTCATAGATTGTCTCTCCCGGATCTGTTTTCCAGTTTATTTGTTTTCCCTAGAAGGTACTTTACATTTTCTTCAATTTTTTTCATCCTTTTTATTTTGTTTGATGGAATCTTGTAGTATTGTAGATTCTTTAGTTTATAACTGTTCAATTCGAATTTTTAGGATTTTATTTTCTTCAGTTATCTTCTATGTTTCCTTTTCCGGTTGGTTATTTTTACTTTTAATGGAGTTGATTTCTTTGATCAACATGTCATAATTTTCCTGCATGACTTTCATTTCTTTTTTCCATTTTTCTTCTTCTTCTTCTTCTCTTCTTTGGTTTTTTAAATTCTTTTTAAGCTCTTCAATGATCTTTTTTATTTGAGTCCAATTTATAGACTGTTTTGATAGTTCTCCTGTGAGTAATTTTTAGCTGCTTTCTTTTTCAGGCATGGCATTGCTGTCATCTTTATCTGTGAAGTACTTTTCTATAGTGAGCATTCTTTTAGCTTTTTTGTTCATTTTTGTTGTTGTAGTTCTGCTCCTGATGTATATGGAATATAGATTCAAGCTTTTTATTTTGCTGGGGCTGGGATCTGATCCCTGACTTGTTGTTGGCCAAGATGTTGCCTATGCAGTCCAGGTCTTGCCTTTGCAGTTTGTTTCCTCCTTTATTTCCAGGTTCTGACTTAACAGAGGATTGTTCTCAACCCAGTCTTGTCTTTTTTCCCAGTGCTCTCAGAGTTAAGATTTTGTTTGGGGTTGGATCCTCCCTGCTGGCTTGCTATCTAACTGCTGGGACCTCTATTATTATTAGGCTGTTGGGACCTGGATTGCACTGTGGCTAAAATCCTCCTGTTGGTTCCTGCCTCCTGGACTTTTACTTCACCTTTTCCCCCCAAAGAGCTAGACCTTCACTGAAGATCCTCCACAATGTCTACAGTTGAAAACTTCTTTGAATCTTCTCTTTTTCTTGGTGGGATCTGTAGTTTGAATGTCATAGTAGAGGCTTTATTTATCTTTAATAGGGAAAGGCCCTGGGAGGAAGTTAGTTTCATGTCACCATCTTGGCTCCACCTCAAGCAATGATAGCAGGTGTTAATAAAGGTTTACTGTTTGACAAAATGTATGCTGAATTGAATAGAAAATAAAAAGAAAATATAATTTCTATGAGGGCATAAAACCTTATAATCAAATGCAGAAAGATAGAAATAATAAATGCATACTTCTCAGATCATGATACAATAAAAATTATTTGTAATTAAAGGTCATGGAAAAATAAACCCAAAATTAATTGGAAACTAAGTAACAATTTTAAAGAATGAATGAATCAAACAACAAATCATAGAAATAATCAATAATTACATCCAAAAAAATATTAACAATGAGAAATCATACCAAAATTTATGGGATGCAGCCAAAGCAATTTTAGAGGAAATTATATATTTGTAAATGCTTATAGAAATAAAATAGTGGGAAAAGGGAGAAAGGACATCAATGAATTGTGTATGCTACTAAAAAAATCTAGAAAAAAGAACAAATTAAAGATGCCCAATTAAATACCAAATTAGAAAACCAAAGGAGAGATTAAAAAATTGATAAGAAAATCATTCACCTAATAACTAAAACTAAGGGTTGGTTTTATGAAAAAAAATCAATAAAATCGATAAACATTTGATTAAATTGATTTTTAAAAAGTAAGAGCATAACCAAATTACCAGTTAAACAACCACCAATGAGGAGTATATTAAAAAGATAATTCAAAACTATTTTGCCATCTGCATGCCAATAAATCTGATAACCTGAGTTAAATGGATGAATATTTACAAAAGTACAAACTGCTTAGATTATCAGAAGAGGAAATAAAATATTTAAATAACCCCATTTAAGAAAAAGAAATTGAAGTAACCTTCAATAAAATCCCTAAGAATTTACAAGTGAATTACAAGTCCAGATGGATTTACAAGTGAATTCTACCAAGCATTTAAGAACAGTTAAATCCTATTCTACATAAATTATTTTATTTGTTTTACAAGGCAATAGGGTAAAGTGGCTTGCCCAAGGCCACACAACTAGGAAATTATTAAGTGTCTGAGGCTGGATTTGAACTCAGGTACTCCTGACTCCAGGGGCGGTGGTCTATCCACTGTACCACCTAGCCACCCCCATAAATTATTTTTTAAAAATAGGAGAAGGAGTTCTGTCAAATTCCTATTATGACACCAATATTGTGCTGACACCTAAACCAGGAAGAACAAAAACAGAAAAAAATATAGATCAATCTCCCTAATGAACATTGATGAAAAAAATTTAAATAAAATTTTAGCAAAGAGATTACAGTTAGTTATTATGAGGATAATATACCTTGTTTAGGTAGGATCTATACCAGGTAGGTAGGGATGGTTCACTACTAGGAAAACACAACATAATTGAACATATCAATAACAAAACCAACAGAAATCAGATGATTACCTCTATTGTTGCTGAAAAAGTCTTTGATAAAATATATCTATTCCTATTATAAACACTAGAAAATATAGGAATAAATGGGTAGTGCATTAGTAATAAGTGATATTGATCTAAAAACCATCAACAAATATCATATGTAATGGCAATAAACTAGGAGCATTTCCAATAAGATCACGGGTGAAACAAGAATGCCTATTCTCACCATTACTATAATATAGCATTAGAAATGTTAGCTTTAGCAATAAGAGAAGAAAAAAATTCAAGGATGAAAATGGGCAATGAGGAAGCAAAGCTTTTATTCTTTGCAGATGATATGATGGTATACTTAGAGAACCCAAGAAAATCATCAAAAAAACTACTTGAAACAATTAAATTCAGTAAAATAGCAGGATATAAAATAGATCCACAAAAATTTCTCTTGTGTATTTCTTACCTATCTCATGATTTTTTTCTCTTAGTTTTAATTCCTCTTATCAACAATGACTAATCTGTAGACATGTTAAACATAAGTGTTAAGTAAAATATTCACCTGTTAGCCATAACTCAAAAATATGCATGTGCACATGGATGAATGTTAAGAAACTTTCATAATGTGTGATTGAAAAAATAAAATAAAATTTCAATTAAAAACAGACAATTTCTTCACTTTTTTGACTTTTTCTACTGTATTAAGGAGGTTGATTTTCATCTGGTAATATGTAGGGGACAAAACAGTTCACAGAAATTGGAATCTTGGATGAATAAGAAGATGATAAGGCAGCAACCAGTTGCTTCTTAATGAATTCAATATCGTTACCCACAAAAATGACTGAAAATTTTGCAAATAAGGCAATTTTTGAGAAATGATAGGCTAAGAGGAATTATAGAAGACTTAAGAAAACTATATATAAATTGTCATAATTTCCGTCTTCAAATCTTTAATTGGTTTAATTGGAAAATAGTTTAAAATATTTACTCCTAACTGGGTAAGCTAGATAATATGCTATAAATAATATTAGACATAGAATCAGGAAGTTGTTATTGTTGCTTAGACAATTAGTCATATTCAATTCTTCATGACCTCAATTGTATCTTTCTTGGCAAGAAAGTGGAATAGTTGGTCATTTCCTTCTCCAGTTTATTATACAGCGAGGAAACTCAGGTAATCAGGGTTAAGGATTTGTCCAAGTTCACACAACTAATAAGTGTCTAAGACTGGATTTGAAGTCAGGGATCCTGACACCCTATCCACTGTGCTAGATAACTGCTCAGAGCCAAGAAGATTTGTGTTCAAATCCAACATCAAACATTTAACCAGCTTTGTGACCCATGACAAATGATTTACCATCTGACTTTCAGTTTTCTCATATGTAAAAGAGAACCAATGACAGTATCTAGCTCCTGGAGTTGTAAGGATAAAATGAAATAGCATTTGGAACGTGCTTCTCAAACTTTAAAGTGCCATATAAATTCTATTATCATTGCTTTGTAATGCCATGAGATAAAAAAATTGGACTAGAAAGTAGGTGCTTTAGAAAGCAAAATTGGGTTTTTAGGAGGAGAAAGAACTTACTAAAAATTAAAGTGAATGATGGAGAAATGTTTACATTTTCTAAGAGGTTAAAAAAAAAGATCTGTAGGAATTATTAATCAGGTAGCCCTTCCCCGGAAAATTTTCCAAAAAACATTTACAAGCATAAGTTTTATAAGCATATAGAAAAAATAATTAATAAGAGCTAGTATCAATTCACTAAAACTGGCTATTTCAAGTTAAGCCATTCTTTTCTGAATGGATTACTAGAATAGTAGGATCAATGAACAGCAAAGAAAAGTATACTTGTAATTGATAAAGCATTTGTCCAGTTCTTTAATGGCAGCCTCAGCGACAAGACAGAGAAAGACGAACTGACTGAAAATATTGTTATGGAGATACATTCCAGAAATGAGGATGAAAGATCAATACATACCTGTCATGTGGTTAGCACTCAGTTATCAGCTTAATTTTGATCAATGCTTTTATCATTGATGTATATAGAAATAAGCAAGTCATACTTATTAAATTGGTATATGGCATAAATTTAAAAAGGAAACTTAAAAATTATCAAATGACAGAATCTGGATTCTCCAACTTCTCAACAGATTGCTAAAATGGGTCAAAGATGAGAAAATGAGTGAGATCTAAGAGAAACAAATGTAGGTTGCTGTTATTGTTCAGACTTGTCAGGGATATCCAAGTCTTCATGATCTCCATTTGGGGTGTGGATGGCAAAGACCCTGGAGTGATTTGCTATTTTTTCCTCTAGTTCATTTTACATATATGGAAAGTGAGGTAAATAGTGTTAAGGGACTTACTCAGGGTCAAACAGCTATTAAGAGTCTGAGGTCATATTCAAATTCAGCTCTTGTAACTCCAAGGCTGGTGCACTAAACTGTCACCCAGCAGTCCAAAATCTCATACTTAGTTTAAATTAAGAATTTTAAGTAAACAGAGAACAATATATGCACCTTAATGACAACACTGTGAGATGACCAACCTCAATGGAAGCAACTCCTCTTAGCAGTTCAGAGAGTTAGTTATTGGACTGGCTATGGACAATGCTATCCACATCCAGAAGAAGAAAATCAAAACAAAAGCAAAAGCAAAATAAAAAACCAATTCAGAATCTGATGAACACTTTATAAAAAATATCTCTTGTAGATCTATTTCCCTTAATCCTAATTCCTCATACCAAAAATGACTAATCTAGTAAACATGTTTATCACAAATATGTATGTACAATGTTAACCTGACTGTTTACCACTGAGAGAAGGGTTGTGGGAAGGGAGGGTGGAGGGAAACTTTGTAACTTAAAAATATACATATGCATTTTAATGAATGTTGAGAATCTTTCATAACATGTATTTGTAAATACAAAATATTAAAAAAAGAATTTAAAATATTTTTTAAAGAATTTAAAACATTCAATTAAGAATTGAAAGTATTCCTGTAATAGTGAAAAGGTTATCTCAAAAATTAATTCAAAATTAGTCTGCATTACAATAAATAAAATAAATGGAGTGAATTCTACAGATGAGAAGGGAAAGAGTGAAAGGAGAAAGTTCAAACTGAGAGAAGGAAGTATGGAAAGTAATACAGAGTAAATAATCATAACTGTGAAAATGAATGGGATGAACTTTCCCATAAAACAGAAACAGCAGAGTGGATTAAAAACTAGCATCCTCTAATATGTTGTTTACAAGAAACACATTTGAAGCAGAGAGATACATACAGAGTAAAGGTAAAAGGCTGGAGAAGAAAAATTATGCTTCAGCCAAATTAAAAGAAAAAATAGGAATAGCAATCCTTATTTCAGACAAAGCAAATGCAAAAATAGATCTCATTAAAAGGAAAAAGGAAGGAAACGATATTTTTCTAAAAGGTATCTTAGACAATGAAGTACTATCACTGTTAAACATATATGTGCCAAATGGTATAACATTCAAATTTTTAGAGGAGAAACTAAATGAGTTACAGGGAGACATAGAACTATGCCATTAGGAGACCTCAATATCACTCTCTCGATAGATGAATCTAACCACAAAATAAACAAAGAAAGTTAAGGGGACAAATAAAATTTTAGAAAAGATAGATATGATAGACCTCTGGAGAAAATTGCATGGTGATGGGAATATCCCTTCTTCTCCACAGCACATAGCACCTACATAAAAATTGACCTTGTGTTAGGGATTAAAAACCTCACAACCAAATTCAGAGATACAGAAATATTAAATTCATCCTTTTCAGAAATAAAATGCAATTAAAAAAATCACATGAAATAAAGAGCTATGGAGTGATCGATCTAAAATTACTTGGAAATAATCTAATTTTAAGGAATGGCCACTCAAACAACAAATCATAGAAATTATTAATAATTTAATCCAAATTAATAGCATTAATTAGACAGTATATAAAAACTTGTGGGATATAGGCAAAGAAGTAATTAGGAGAAATTTGATATGCCTAACTCTTACATGAATAAATCAAAGAGATCAATGAATTGGGTATGCTTTTTAAAAAGCTAGAAAAAGAAAAAAAATAAATACCATTTAAATTTAAATAGCCATTAAATACCCATTTAAATACCAAATTAGAAATTCTGAAAATGTAAGAAGAAATTAATCAAATGGAAAGTAAGAAAACTATTGAACTAATAAATAAAACTAAGAATTGGTTTTATGGGGACAGCTAGGTGGCACAGTGGATAGAGCACTGGCCCTGAAATTAGGAGTACCTGAGTTCAAATATGACCTCAGACACTTAATAATTACCTGGCTGTGTGGCTTTGGGCAAGCCACTTAACCCTATTTCCTTGGAAAAGCTAAAAAAAATGGTTTTATGAAAAAAAATCACTAAAATTGACAAACCTTTAATTAACCTGATTTAAAAAACAACTACCAGTATCAAAAATGAAAAGGGTTGAATTCACCACCAAATGAGGAGAAAATTAAAGTAATAATTTGGAGCCATTCTTCCCCAACTGCATGTCAATAAATTTGACAATCTAAGTGATATGGATTATTATTTACAAAAATAAAAAGTGAGCAGATTAACAAAAGAAATAAAATACTTAAATAACTCTGTTTCAGAACAAGTCGTTTAATGAACTCCCTAAGAAAAAATTTCCAGGACCAAATGCATTTACAAGTGAATTATACTAAACATTTAAAGAACATTCCAATACTGTATAAACTATTTGAAAAAATAGGTGGAGTTCTGCAAATTCCTTGTACGACACTAATATGGTACTGGTACTTAAACCAGAAAGAATGAAAACAGAGAAAAAAAATCAGACCAATTTCCCTAATGAATATTGATACAAGAAATATTTTAATAAAGTATTAGCAAAGAGATTGTAGCAAATTGTCACTAGGTTAATATACTATATAATCAGTATGATGTATACTAGGAATTCAGAGATGGTTCAATATTAGGAAAACAGCATAATTGACCATTATCAATGACAAAACTAACAGAAATTTTATGATTATCTCAATACATGCTTTAAAATCTTTTGACAAAATAGTGTATTCATTTCCATTAAAAATACTAGAGAGCATGGACATAAATAGGGTTTTCCTTAAAATGATAAGCAGTCTCTATCTAAAACCATCAGCAAGCATTATATGTAATGGGGATAAACTAGGAGCATTCTCAATAAAATCAGAGGGAAACAAGGATGCTCATTATCACCACTATTGTCCAACACTGCAATAGAAATGTTAGCTTTACAAAAAAAGAAAAAGAAATTCAAAGAGTTAGAATAGGCAATCAGGAAAGAAAACTGTCACTCTTATTAGATGATATGATGGTATACTTAGAGAATCCTAGTAAATCAACCAAAACACAATTTGACATAATTACCAACCTTAGTAAAGTTTCAGGATATAAAAACAAACCCACATAAATCATCATTTCCATATATTATCAACAAAACCTAACAGCAAAAGATAGAAAGAGAAATTTCATTTAAAGTAAACGTGAAGAACATAAAATATTTGGGAGTCTACCTACCAAGACAAACTCAGAAAGTATATGAAAACAATTACAAAATAGTTTTCACACAAATAAAATCAGATCTAAATAAATGGGAAAATGTCAATTGCTCATGAGAAGACTGAGTTAATACAATAAAAATAACAATTCTACCTAAATTAAATTACTTATTAAGTGCACTAATAATCAAACTACCAAAACAGTTTGATAGTAAGAAAAAATAGTAACAAAATTCATCTGAAGAAACACAAGGTCAAGTATATCAAGGCAATTGATGGAAAAAAATGCAAAGGTAGGTAATAAAAAAAATGAAAAGTGGAATATCTAAAATTATATTTTAAAGTATCAGGATTCAAAACTCTTTGGTACTGGTTAAGAAAAAGAGATATAGATTAGTGGAATAGATTAGACACAAAAGAAATAGTAATAAATTATTATAGAAATATACTATTTGATAAACACAAAGTATCTAGTTTCTAGTCTAAGAACTCATTATTTGACAAAATCTTCTGGGGAAAGTGGAAGAGTATGACAGAAACTAGATAAACCCACATCTCATACCCTATACCAAGAAAGGCATAAGTCAATTTGAAGAACAAGATATAATATAGCTGACAAATCTATGAAAGAGGAAGGAGTTTATGACCAAATAAGAGAACAAAGAACATTATAAAATGCAAAATGGATAATTTTGCTAACAGTAATTTTAAAAGGCTTTATACAAATAAAACCAACAAGACCAACTTTAGAAGGAAAACAGAAATTTGGGAAAGTTTTTAGTTAGAATTTCAGATAAAGGACTCAGTTCTAAAATACATAGAGAATTGAGTCAAATTTAAAAGAGTCTAAATTATTCCCCAATTGATAAAAGATCAAAAGATATGAATAGGCAGTTTTCTGCTGAAGAAATTAAAAATATTTAGTCATATGAAAAAATGTTCTAAATCATTATTGATTAAAGAAAAATAAATTAAAACAATTCTGAGGTACCTCACACCTATCAGATTGGCCAATGTGACAAAAAAGGAAAATGACCAATGTTGGGGAGGAGGTGGGAAAACTGGGACACTACACTATTGTTGGTGGAGTTGTGAACTAATCCAACCATTCTGGAGATCAATTTGGAATTGTGCCTGAAGAGCAATAAAACTGTGTCTACACTTCAAAGGTGCAATGCTATTACCAGGTCTGTATTCCAGAGAGATCATAAGAAAGTAGAAATGATGAGCACGTACAAAAATATTTATAACAACTCTCTTTGTGGTGAGAAAGAGTTGGAAATTGAGGGGAATCAATCAGAGAATGGTTGAACAAATTGTGCCTTATGAATAAGACAGAGTGCTATTGTTCTGTAAGAAGAATATTGTTCTGTAAGAAAATGAGGGGAGGACTTCAGAAATGCCTGGAAAGACTTGCATCATTTCATGATGAGTGAAGTGAGTAGAAGCAGAACAGTATACACACTAACAGCAACATTGTGTGATGATCAACTCTGATGGACTTTTTCATCTCAACAATCCAATAGTCAAAGACAATTCTAAAGGACTTGTGATGGAAAAATACCATCCACATCCAGAGAAAGAACTATGGTGTCTAAATGCAGACAAAAGCATACTATTTTCCAATTTAAAAAAATTATTTTATGCTTTATGGTTTTTTTGTGTTTTTTACCCTCATGGTTTTTTCCCCTTTTGTTCTAATTCATCTTTCACAGCATTACTAATATGTAAATATGTTTAAAATAGTTATGCTGATTGATCTCTGACAAGGGAAAATGAGTGAAAGAAAAATATGGAACCCAATATCTTGCAAAAAGTGAATGTTCAAAACTATCTTTGAATGTAGTTGGGAAAATAAATTTAAATTTTAAGAAGTGTTTATTTTATTCTGAGCTTGAGATAAAACAATCGTTCTCAAAACAAATTAGAAAAAAGATGATTGCACATGAAAGTGAATTGTTATGTAAAACTTGCTATTCCTTTTAACTATACATTAAAATTATGTAACTTTTGCCCATTTTTATTCCCTTTCACTTCACTAGCTAGAGAAAGTTACCATTAGATAGAAATCTCTCTCTGACCTCTCTCTCTCTCTCTTTCTTTCTGTAATCTTTCTAAACATATTGCTATTTATCAGTTCTTTTTGGGATGCAGATAGGTTCTTCCTTAAAAGCTCCTTTGTAGTTAATTTGGATATTTGTAAGCTAAAATGACTTAAGCATTCAAAGTTGTTCTTAAAACAATATTTCTATTTCTGTATACAACATTCTCTTGATTTGCTTATTTTGCTCATCATTATTTTGTACAAATATATCCATGTTTTTCTAAGATCATCAAACATCTTTTTTTATAGCAGAATACTTTTTTATCACGAGCATATATCACTATTTGTTAAGTCATTTCTCAATTGATGGGCATCTCTGTAATTTCCAGTTCTTTGCCACCACAAATAGAGTCTTAAATATTTTGGAATTTTTTTTTTCTTTTTTGCTAATCATGTTTGGAAATAGACCTAGTAGTGATATTGCTAGATCAAAGAGTGTAGACATTTTAATAACTCTTTGGGCATAATTCTGATTGCTCTCCAAATTGGTTGGATCAGTTTACAGTTCCATAATTCTGATTGCTCTCCAAAATGGTTAGATCAGTTCACTGTTCCATCAGTTTACAGTGAATTAGTGTCCCAGTTTTTCCACATTTCCACATTTGTCACTTTCCCCTTCAATCATTTTAGCCCATTTGTTATATCAAAGTTTTCATTTGTATTTCTCTAATCAATATTTATTGAGAACATTTTTTCACATGACTATAAATTGTTTTGATTTCTTCATCAGAAAATTGTTCATATCTTGACCATTTGTTGGCTGAAGAGTAAATAGTATTCTTATAAAGTTGACAATTTTTTTATATATTTGAGGCATGAGAACTTTATCTTGGAAACTGTCTAAAATTTCCCTCCAAATCTTCTGCTTTCTTTTTGACCTTGGCTACATTTGCACAAAACCTTCTTAACATTATTGAAATTATCCCTTTTACATGTCATACTTTTCTCTTGTTTATTTGTGTTACCAAGAAATCTTAAAGGAAAAAAATACTCTAGGGTAAATGAAGTTAACTTAAAATTTTAATACATTCCTGCAGGAGGGATATATATCATTAAAGCCAGACACATACACACACACACACACACACACACACACACACACACACACACACACACACACAAACACAAACACAAACACAAAAACAAACACACAAAAGCAAAAAGCAAGCAACGTTTATCTCCGCCCCTGAAACTTCAGCTCCCTCCCTCAAGCCTTCATTGGCTGGGTATTACAGAGATTCAAGGCCTATCTGAACTATCTATTTCTTCCCCATGTGGGTCCCCATTCCTTATCAAACCTCCCCACAAATTGGTGATCTTAAAACTTCTGCCCTTATTTGGATGTATAACACAGACATGTGAATCTGACACCTAGACTGGCAACAGTTCATTCATTAATTCACCCAACATTCTAATTTTATGGTTTCTTGCCTTCCTGTTTTAAGTTTATCTACTTCTTTTCCGTAGAAGCAGATTCCTTTCTCTATGGCTTCCCCCATCCTCTTTATTATGCATCAACCCATTTTAAAGTTTTCTCCATTCTCCTTAGCTATTTATCTATAAGATATAGATTCATTTCCTCAGTTTCTAATAACTGATATAGAAATGAAAACTAATCACTTATTACATTCATAAATTTTTTACCTGTGCATAAGTCTGACAGATAATATGTTCTATGTTCTTCATAATTTCTTGTAATGCTTCTCTTTATATCTAGGGCATATAACCACTTTGACTTCATCTTGATAATTGGTGTAAGATATTGGTCTATGTCCAATTTCTGCCAGTCTATTTTCTAGCTTTCCCAATAATTTTCACCAGATAATAAATTCTTATCCCCAAAACTTATGTCTTTATACTTGTCAAGTACAAAGTTAGTAGCATCATTTGCTGCTGTTAAGGTGAATCTGTTTACCTTTCTATTTCTTACCCAGCACAAAATACTTTTGAAAATTATTGTCTTGTGATATAGTTTAAGATCTGGTACAACTAAACCTCCTTTTTTCCATTTCTTTTAATTGTGTTGATCTTTTCTTATTCCAAATGAATTTTAATATTTTGCTAATTCAGTAAAATATTTTTGGTAATTTAATTGGGATGGAATTGAATATACAAATTTAATTAAAATGATTTTTATTATATTGGCCCTGCCTAATTATGAACAATTAATATTTCTACCATTATTTGTCTGATTTATATAAAAAGTTTATATAATTTTGTTTATATAGCTTCTGGTTTTGTCTTGGTAGGTATACTTCCAGATAGTTTATCTTCTCCACAGTTATTTTAGATGAAGATATTTTTACTATCTCTTCTTGCATTTTTGTTAGTGATATATAAGAATACTGATGATCTATGTGGATTTTCTTTTGGTTCTAGGGCAAAATTCTAATTGATGGACTATCTCTGTAAAATTATTGTTTCAATTAACATTTTAGTTGAGCATTTAGGATTATCCAATTAGAATATCATAAGGTTTTTCTATTGTATTCCAAAGCAGAGTGCTTTGCAAATGACATAAATGCTTGATGATTTTTTATTCATTCATTTAAGTAAGGCTGTCTGCTGAAGATTTTCTTTAATGCAGTTTTAACCTAGTGTGTATTGACTATGCTGTCTTTGTTTGGTTCCTTTTCTGTTATTATTCTGAACCTGAAAAAACAAAATTTCCATATATACAAAGAGGAACATAAAAGGTTACATATGAAATTATGAATCTGCTTTATGTACAGTTTGGATTTTTTTGTTATTATGAATTTGACAGCTTCAAAACTGCCCTGCTCTCTAAATTATCTTTTATGTTTATGATTCCTTTTTTTTAAAAAAAACATATAACCAGTGCACTCAGAACAATTTTTCTCCCCTTTATTCCCTTTGTATTACCTCTCTGTAGTTTCTAATTACAACTGTTTTTGATGCAGATTGGTTAAGAGTGTCCCAGGTTGGGAGATTGCAGGGATCTGAACCTGCTTTAGCAGGTTGCTCTGTCCATTTGGAATAGATCATTCTAAAAGAGCGAATGCTGAAATCTTGAAGGCTTGAGAGGAGCAAAACAAATGTTCAGTGTGCTATTTGTGATTACCTAACAGCTAGTTAAAAAATGTCTGAGCAAGATTCTTTTAAGATCCTATTACTGGCTCATATTGAAAGTTTCCTAATGGCTTTAAGAGAATTTCTATGCTGTATCATGATTCTTCATTCTAGTTACTATGTTGCTCATGTTCCTTATTACCATGCCATTATTTGTCATTGTTAAAACAATGCAAGGATTCAGATTTATGAATAAGAGATAAGAAATGAATTCCCTCACATGGCAGTATAGATTGATTTACTGACTGCATAAGCAGGGGAAATTATATAGTGATGTTTTGGTTTTGTTCTAGGTGGTACAGTGGGTAGAGCACCAGCCCTGAAATCAGGATGACTTGAGTTCAACATATAGTTACTACCTGTGTGACCTTGGACAAGTCACTTAACCTTGATTGTCTCCTATCCAGGGCTACCTCCAGTTGACCTGATTAATATCAAGTCACTGGATCCAGATGGCTCTGGAGGAAAATGTGAGGCTGGCGATTTAGCAGATCATCCCCCTTACTCAAATTTAATTCACATGCATGTCATAGCACCACCTCCCTGATGTCATGGTCTTCTTTGAGAAGATAGAACAAACATCATCATCATGTGTCCAGAAATCTGGTAGGTCAAACTATTTATGAAAAATATCCAAGTACCAAAAAATGACATTGATGAAAGACTGCTACAGCTAACTAAGAGTTATTTTTAGAACAATACCAAGGCATTCTAAATCCAATACAGAGGGTAGCTATGTGGCACAGTGGATAGAGCACCAGTCCTATAGTCAAGAAGACCTGAGTCCAAGTCACTATGTGACCTTGGGGCAGTCACTAAACCCCATTGTCTTGCAAAAAAAAATATTAAATAAATCCAATACAAATAGTGTATTTGGATAGTAGAGAATATGTGAAATTTGTTTAATATCTTTAAAGAGTAGGTAGTCTAAGATTATTTCCTCAGCACTAATTTTTCTTTTCATGTATTTTGATAAAGATATAAAATGATTCAACTTCATTTTTTTTCATTTTTCTCTCCTGGGCAAAGACAGGATTTAAAAGCATAAAGTGACTATATGATACAAATCAATGAGATTCACTCAGATTTCATATCATGAAGATGCATGAGATGAAAATAAATTGATGTGCTTGAGTAGTTTGACCTTTCTGTATTCATTATGAAATAGTAACAGCAATACCAGAAACTATCAAGATATTTTATAAATGTGACATTCTGAAGGATATCATTATTTAGATATCTAACAAAAGCTTAAACTCATACTCCCTAACTGGCTAACACATTTGAGAAAATAATCCATAAGATTAAGTGGTAAAAATAGTCTTGGTTATTTCTTCAATTACAGAAATTATCTGAGATTTAAATGTCATTTAAAATGTTTACATAATCAAAATGATCAAATTGGAGGGGGCAATTCTTGCACATATATGAATATAATTCATACTGTAAATGAGATGTTTAAATGGTACAATGCACTTTCAAAGTGTCAACATTCTGGCAATACAGAGAGACAATCTGAATGTATCTTAAAGGAAGAAACAAGAAATATTAATTGAAGTATAATATGATCATTGTTGCCACATACATTGTTAGTTGCTAAGGTTGTCCACCAAGTGGCCCTGGGAATGGGGAGAAGAGGAGGAAGCAGCAAAAAAAAAAAAGACAGCAAAGAAAATCAAAGCATACTTCTAAACATTTAATAACTTTGGCTTGTGTAACCATCTTTGCTACATAGATCTAGAATTTCTGTATTACATAAAGCGGGAGGTCTTAAGAGCCATTTTTAAAGCTGGTACCAGATTCGTTTAGAGGCAGGCTTCTAGTTCATATGCAGCTTTCCTTTTACCAAGAGCTGATATTTCCTCTTCTAAAGTTCTTCTCTTTTCTTCAAGTTTCAATCTTTCTTCTTGATGAAGTCTTTTAAGCCGTTCAAATTTCTCCTGGAGCTCTCGCTCAGCTTCTTTCAAAATAGCTTCTTTCTCTTTCACTCGCTTCACAAAACATTGTTTAATCTCCTCTTCTTTCCGCTGCAGTTCGCTAAAGGATTCATACCTTTTGAATTTATATGTCTCCTGAACACTTACAGCTTTTTTCTCGATGTTTGTATCTTTAAAGCCATTTTTCTCCATTTTGCAACGTCTGTAATTTTCGTAGTGAAGGAAATGGGTTTGTTCTCTGAGGTCTTCCATATTTGTGCAAATGAGCATTTCCCGGAGCTTTACGAAGTCACAGTGATTTTCATTTTCCACTTGCACAACACCCCAGGGGTACTGACGAGCTTTCACCATCTTATTTCCCAGTCGGACCTCCTCGGTACTACCCACAACTGCGAATGGCAAATGTCCGTTCATTGAAGCATTAAGTTGAGCAACAGTTTCATCATCTGTTGGGAAGAGGTATATTTGGATTCCATTGGTGACCAATTCATTCATGAGTCTAAGCTTAACCGTCTGCAGTTCAGCTTTAGAAACCGTATCTGCTTTGGCAATCACAGGAATGATATTTACCCTACTATCCAGTTTCTTCAGGGTTAACACATCGAGGGGTTTAAGGGAATGGCCTGTAGGTGAAATAAAATAAAGGCAGGCATGGATTCGCGAATCTGGGTAGTTAGTGAGTGAACGTTTAATCTTCAATTCTTCTTGAAGATAGGCCTCAAATTGAGCATCTATATAATCCGCTATGGGTTGATAGCTGTCTTCTTTATTTATCTGGTCTCCAAATCCCACTGTATTTACGATGGTCAACTTCAACCGGACATTGCATTCCTGTAGTTCATATGTCTCGGCTTTAAGTCTTACGTTTGCGTTAAAGTGCGACGATATGGGGCTGTCAAAATTAGTGTTAAACAAAGTGTCTATCAGGGTTGACTTTCCGATTCCGGTTTCCCCCACACACAGAATATTGAAACAAAACCCTTGTTGAACGGACCTGTTGACCAACTGATCGGGCAAACTTTCAAAACCCACGTGGCCATTAACAGTTAAACAGCGAGGGTCTTCCTCATCTATTATCTTTTCTTCCTTGCTTGCTTGGGAGGAGACACACGTTGCTTTGATTCCCACGAGAGACTGATAGACCATATGTCGCGCCACGTCGGAGGAAGCCATGGTCCCCAGGGATGAAGTGAGAAGCGGGCTATGCAGAGTCCGGGAAAAGCCGAGCGGACCCGGGAAAAAGCCAAAGCCCCAGGTTCCCTGTCCTCTAGTCTCCAAAGGTGGGGGGAAACCTAAGGGGGGGTTAGGAAGTTGCCGTAACTACGGCTTCTAGGCTCCCCCCACCCCCACACGGTTGGAATTTAACCGGCGGCTGGAAATGGTCTAAGCACGCGGGTGGGCTAAGGGAAGCAAACCTGAACCCCGAGCCCGGAGGGGGTGGTGCCAGGACCAGGCTGATGAGGTTACATCTTGAAAGAAAAGTGGTTTCAAACTTCTTTTAATTTTAACCTCGCCATCTCTGTGAAGAATGATTCCACTTTGACAAGGCAGTGGAACATTTCAGAAAGTACTGTGAAAGGAGATGACCTTGCTCCCTTAATTAAAAAAAAATCTTCAATGCCTCCTTAGGGATACTAGAGGGGAAAAATCTATTTAGGCATTTAACTCACCTCCCTCCCATTTGTAACTGCACGGTTTTAAGTAGAAAACTGGCAAGATTAGATCTGTATTTTGTATCACTTTAACTAGAAGGAGAATGGATTTAGAGAGGGGAGAGACTGAAGGCAATGCATTAAAAAAAACTTAAATTTTTTTTGGTGTGTCTATACACATATATATGTTAAGTGGTACAGAGGGTAGATCATTGGCCTTGGAGACAGGAGAAATGGAATTAGAATTAGTCCTCAGACACTAGACAGTTATTAGCTATGTGACCTTGGGCAAGTCACTTAATCTTGATTGCCTCACATTCAGAGCCATCTCCAGCCATCCAGATTCATATCTGGTCCCTGGACCCACATATCTCTGGAGGAGAAAGGCTGATGATTAGCACAGGTACCCCCTCATTGAAATCCAGTTCATGTGCTTGTCATGGCATCAACTCCCTTATGTCAAGGTCTTCTTTGAGAATGAAAAAAAAAACCCTCATAATGTGCAAATGTGTAAATATGCTCAATTTCCATCTTTCTCTCTCTCTAGATAGATAGATAGATAGACAGATTGATCGATCTAGATCTAGATATCCCCCAAAATATTGAAAATATGTGCTATATCAAATATTAAAGTTAGATATCTTTAATGCTTTTTTCTATATATGTTGTATCTATACATACATACACACAGAGATAGCTAAAAAATACTATTCACTAGTACTCACCCACTGTCACCCCAAAATCAGTTTTTCATGGTAACAAATACATATTGTCATGAAAGCAATTCATTGGCCATGACTGAAAACGTATGTCTCATTCTTCACTTCTACTCTGTCAAGAGTGGGGAGGAATATTTTTTTTAGAAGTAATAAAAAGAAGCATGGAACATAAGTACACAAACAAAAGTATTACTATATATATATGCATATTCACATATGAATACAACTATATAATCACACATGTGTATATATATAATATATATATATATATATATATATATATATATATATATATATATATATGTATTAGAGATAGTCTTCAGGTAATATTAGGAACTCCCTGATGACAGAGCTTTCTTTACCAATGCAAATTTCCACCTTATCTGCAACTTGCCATATAGAAAGTGCCTGTGATCACTGATGGGTTAAAGGACTTGCCAAAGTCATATACAACTTTCTTAAGGTTAATTTGCATCAATGGCAAAACTTAAATCAGATCTTCCTGATTTTAAGCCCTGCTCCTTATCAATTAGGTCTCATTATCTCTCAAATTATATGTTTATTTCTTTTAAATATTGTACATAGTTTTCAATTTTTTAAAAAAAATTCTCTTGTTCTTTGAATATTTAAATTGCATATTGATTATTAAGTTTGTAATAAAAAAGTAAAAAATTTAAAGTTTATTGTAACAGTTAATTAGAATTAGAGCACTGACTGGAGAGAAGTGAATAGACAAGTGGGGGCAGAATGAACAAGACTTGGTTCCTGTTTGGCTATGAGGAAGGAGAGAAAGGAGCAGAGGATGACTTGGAAGTTTACAGCCTAGGTGATTGAAAGTATCTTGATAATCTCAAAAGAAGCAAGGAAGTTGTAAAGGGGGAGTGAAAAATAATGGGCTCTGGTTTTGAGTGTGTTGAGTTTGAGTTACCTTTAATAGAGCCAACAGTAATTATTTCATAAATAGTTCATGATGCAGGCATGCAGCTTCAGAGAGAAACTAAGGCTACAAAAAAGAGATTTGGGGCTCATCTACATAGAAATCATTGAGAAAGAAGGTTGAATGATCTTTAGAGATAGATGATATCTAAGGTCTCTTATAATCTAAATTTCTATTACTGTAATAGCAGAAAGGCATTATAAGATTTGTCATGCCCTGGTATAGGAATAAAAATCACAAGCAGTCAGTCCTGAATGATTTAGCTCCAACTGTAAATAGACAAGAGAAAAAGTATGAATGAGATCTGTATTCATAATAAGTGGAAACTGGTTGCAAAAAGAGAAAAGATAGAACTTTGAAAGAAAGTCACATACTTTCATGGTCTTTTCAATAAGGATAAGAATTTTCCTTTCTTATGTGAAATTCTTCTTGCATTAAGAACATAGAATTCCACAACCAAACATGCTGCTAGGAAAGATGAGCACATAATTCTAATTAAGAAAGTTAAGAAGGAAGAAGCTGCTTAAAGAGACCAATATGACAATAAATCAGGGGCCAGGAACAAGGTCATATAAGGTCCTTGAAATCATTTGGTCTGACGCTGCCACGGCAACCACAGGCGGGACTCAAAATTCAGTAGATCTAGGTGCTTTTTAGCTCTACTATAGCAGATGAATGATGTTATAAATATCTAAATGACCATTGGCAGGAAAAAAAGATTCCCCATTCCTGCTGTAAAGGGTATACTAACTTGAATTTGTAGAAGACACATCCAAAATAGACAGTAAATGAAAGGACAGATGATGGAACATAATTACATATGAATGACCTGAGACTGAGAATTTGCAGCACAAGAACTAAAACTTAGATGAGGCTGAGGATGCTAATAAAAGTAAAGGATAATAAGAACTTTTAAGAGAATCAAAGAATGAATAGGACTGCTACTTGGATGAAAAAAAGTCTAATGATTCCTTTCAGCAAATATTTAAGTACTACTGTTTGTGAAGGCACTGTGCTAAATATTGAAGACGCCAAAATAAACAAAAAAAACCTCTGATAACACGGAGCTTACATTCTAAGGAAATACAATAAACACATAAACAAATACAAAGTATATACAAAATACCCAAATACAGGAACAGACTTTATTTAAGTATGTACAGAGACAGAGAAAAAATAATTTTCTTAATACTGTCTGATTTCTATTATTATCACAAGGGGTATGGGGATCTTTGTGGGAAATTCAATATACTGTCCAGACTGCCCCATGTGAGTATCCCACTATGATTATTTATATAATCAACCTGAAGCTCCCAGTTTTTTTCTTCAGAATCATGTTGGATCCCTTGTTTGGGGGGGGGGGTATGAAAGTTTTAAATCCCTGAGGGTGGATTTTAAGACAAGACAATTAACATTGATTTAGAACTTTAAACTCTGCAAAAATGCTTACAACAATCCAAAGTAGGTGCTAATTTGTGATTTGTTGATTGAGGAAACTGAGACAGAATGAGGCTAAGTGACTTGCCAAGTGTCACATGGCTAGTGAGTATATAAAGCAATATTTGAACTCAGGTTTTTGCCTGATTTCAGGCCCAGTACTCTTATCTACTAAAGCACCTAATTTCCTTTCAAATGAGTTAAAATGCAAATGAAATAAATTTTTAGACATGGTAAATATGGAAATTTATGTTATTCAATTATGTATATTTGTTATGAGGGTTTATTTATAGGAAGTGCAGGAGGAAGAGATAAGAAATGCCCATAAAGTTTTTTTTTCTTTCAAAGTTAAACAGAGGAGCTGATATTTTATCCTAGTGATAATAGGAAGTCATTGGAATTTATAGAGCATATATATTACAGATTCATTTTTGCAGTACATTTTGTATTATAATAATATATTAATTGAAAGAATATTTTGCAAAAAAAAAAATCACTTCATTGTGAGAAACTTCTTTAGCAGAGATAGAAAAAATTGTCTTGAGATGTACCATATGTTCAGTATTTCCCTTATACCTTAGTGGACACTTCCTTCCTCTCTCGCTCGTCTTTAGGTAGGTAGGCAGACTACAAGCATTTATGAAACCATTAATATAAACCAAATACTGTACTAAGGATTGAGGATAAAAATACAAATTAAAAAAAAACCTGCCTCCAAGAGGAAATGCAACACACAAAAAAAGGAAGAGGATACACAAGACAAAGGGAAAACTGAAAGTACCCACTGAATCTGAAAAGTCAGAAGGACTGGAGGAGAATGAAGGTTGGTAGGCTTGGGCCCTTCCCCAAAATGGAGGCCTTGGAAGGAACACACCAAAGGATATTAGTATGGTAGAGGTTTATTCCAGGATGAGAAGGTCATAGGTACTGATGGATCTTTTAAGGTAAATGATCCAGATCTTGAGGAATTAAGGGAAGTTTCAGGGTGAGATTGCAACCAATTCAAGGTGCTGAAGTCCAGAAAGTTAGAAGCACATTCAAAAAGAAAGGGAAGAAGAGGCTCCCCAACTTTCTTTGTCCTCTTTATCTTAGCATGACTTAAGCTTTTTGACAAAGAAGACAATAAGACTCACAACACTAGTCTTACTTCCCCCTCAGATACCCTGAGGCTTTAGCCATGTACCTAATTACTTGGTGCTCCTCAGACAGAGCTACCATTGACCGAGCACAAAGAGGCTTGGAGTTCTCTTTGTTCCTTTGTTCCTAGCCTAACTTGTTTAAAAGACTTTTATTCTTAGATGATTTGTTAATTACATGTATTTATCACTCCATAGCAATCAACAGAAGCCAGTTGACAACTGAAAATCAAATCAAAGGGAAAAATATTTAAAATTTAGCCCATATTTTCTTCTATTACCCCTCTCTACCATGTTGGCTATAGATTATATTCTGTCAATTAGAGAATGATGATTTATTTAATACATTCAAGATAACTAATGTACCTTTCTTTATATTTCTTGATTTTTTTGTCTTCAATGAGAGAAAAATATACTATAATGCCAGCACGGTCAATATAGATGATTCATAAGATCATATGGAGAAAGATGGAAGAGACTCCAGAGGCCATGTATGGGAGAGCAGGGGGAAGGAACAAAAAAAAAAAGAAAACAGGAACCAGCCTCTAGATTTCTCTTTGGAGAAATTTAAGACAGAATTTCTGCCCTTATTGAACTTTTATCATATATGAACACACATGTATATACATATATATATATATAAAACACCTATACATAAATGCATATATAACACATATATAAACATACATGTATGTGTGTATAACCTGGTTTACTCACTCAGTAGGCATTTATTAAGTATCCACCATGTGCCCATGACTGTTCTAGGCACCAGTTGTCCTTTGGCATTATTTCTGGAGCTTTTATATAGAGTGCCCTTAAATAAATGGACAAAAGATTAATGCTAAAGGGAAACTAGGCACTTATAGTCACTATTCTAGCTTCAATCACTTGATTAGTAATAAAATGATGAAAATAAATGAGAGAAGACTATCACAGCTCAGGAAATATAAAGCCATGAACCCAATAAACATCATTGTCTTTAAAGAAAAACAAAGGAAACTATGTCAAAAGAATAAAGCTAAATGAAAGCCATGTAGCAGATGTCATTTGTTTTGATTTTGGGCTTAGGAAACCTTCAGCCAGATTCTCCTGCTATGAGTCTCAGTGTTTTATGTGGGCAGATGGCAACAACAATCATGAAATGTCATTTTTAAAAAAAAGGTATCCAGATTAATTGGGGAGATGAGCACAATTTTGCTAGCTGATTGAAATTAGAAAATACAGATGCAACCAGCAAAATGAAATAATCTTGTTATACCTCTATTCAAAGGTGTGAAGTAATTTGGAGTTGAGAAAAGGGATGTCACTATGAATTGTCAGCAAAGCAAAGATGACATAAAGCTGGAAGGGTCAGCTACCAGAATGTACAGGAGAGTTGAGTTTCAAAAGCTCTTGAAAGACTAATAAGATAAAATGTAAGTCTTAATTTTGGGTTCATAAATTCAACTTTACTTATTAGGAGATGTGGGATATAAAAAATTAGAAGTTTATCTGAAAAAAATCTATGAATATTAGTGAATTTAAAGCTCACTATGAGTCAACAATATGTTATAGCTTCTCCAAAAAAACAATATTTTCTTGGCAAGTGACAACTTCTCTCCATTTTTAATTTACTCAACTATCAAATAGGCATAATATAATGTGTGTATATGTAATGCTTCACAAATTTTAAAGCATTACATTTGTTATCATTGTTCATTTGTTTTCAATCATGTCTGATTCTTTATGACCCCTTTTGGGGTTCTCTGGGCAAAAATATTAGAAGGTTCATTTTGCAGATAAAGAAACTGAATCAAATAGGGTTAAGTGTCTGGGATCACACAACAGTGTGTAAGGTCAGGTTTAAACTCATGAAAATAAATCTTCCTGGCATCAGGCCCAGTACTCTATTCATTGCATCATCTAGCTGCCCCAAACCTTGTATAAATGATCATCATCATCATCATCAACATTAGCTAGAACTGATTTAATAGAAGCATAATTCCCAAGAATAAGGAAATAACAAACCTCCTATACTTTTTCCTGGTCAAATCACACTTGTAACATGTTCTCTAGTTCTGATTACTATATTTTAGGATGAACATTGGTAAGTTATAGTCAGAAAAGCAAAACCAGGGTAGTAAAGGGCTTTGGTCTTCACCATAGGAGGATTAGTTGAAGGACCTAGGGATGTTTCACATGGAGAAGAGAATGGGGGCTGGGGGGAGAAAAGAAGAGTTTCTCCAAGAATTGAAAGTTATCCATAGAAGAGATATGAGAGATGATGATTGACCTCAGAAGGTCAAACCAGGAGCAATGGAGGGAATTTTCAAAACAATGAACTGAGTCTCAATGCCAAAAATAAAACTACTTAAAAATTGGAGTTATCTCTAAGTGGAAATGGTTGCTTTGCATGTACCAGTTTTCCCTTCACTGAAGATCTTCAAGTAAAGGTTGAAGAATAATGACTTGTATATATTGAGTAGACATTTCAAATATGAATTGGATTGAATGGCCATTGGATCACGTCTAACTCTAAAATTCAACAAAATGGACAAGGCCCTGTATGTGAGTTCTAGACTGTTCTGACCCTTACTCTTATTCCTGTATTTAGCATGGAACATTGTTTAGCCTTCCTGAGTGTCAGCTTCCTCATCTATAAAATAGCATTATGTAATTCTCAGAATTGCTATAAAAATCAAGATAATGAATCTAAATCCTTGGTAAATGAATATTGTTATGCAAAAGTCAGTTTTTATTATTAGTTACAAAATTTGACATGAAACTATAATTCATATTGGGTGTTTAATATATGATAATAGAAAATTATTCTATTTTGTTTTATATGATCATACATGTATAAACGAAAAATTTTTACTTTCAATTCATGGAACAAAACAAGCATTTAATGCAGTATGATGAAAAAAAAGATGACTGCACATGAAACCTCAAGTCTACCATGTACAACTTGCTGTTCCTTACAAATATACAAAATTTTGCAATTTTTTTTTCCTTTTTCTTTTCTTCCCCCACCCAATCCATGCCTTAGAAATGGCTATCATTAGACAGACAGACAGAGAGAGAGAGAGAGAGAGAGTGAGAGAGAGAGAGAGAGAGAGAGAGAGAGAGAGAGAAACAAACATGCATAAATGTAAAATTATTCTACACATACTTCTATTTATTATTTTTTTCTCTCAATACACATATATAACCCATATCAGCTTTCTACCATCTCAGGAAGAAGGGAGGAATAGAATTTGGAAACTGTAAAAATTTTTTTAAATTATTTTCACATATAATTGGGAGAATAACATTATTAAAACAATAGAAAATTATTTTATCTGTTTACATCTAGAAGAATTTTTAAAGAAAAACATTATAAAACATTTAATTGAACTGAAAAGCTATAAAAATCGAAATACATCTGATTAGATAACTAGAAAGAAAGATTTACTGGAGTATCTTACTTTTGCACTAGCAAATTAGCCTGATAACTAAAGCATTATCCCTTTGAGTGCCAATCTTTTAAAATAAACCTTTCTAAAATATGATATTTGGAGGCAATTAGGTGGTGTAGTGGACCCTGGAGTCAGGAGGATCTAAGTTCAAATTTGCCTTCTGACAGTTGATACATATTATTATCTTTGATCTTGGGTTACTCACTTAACCCCATGGTGCCACAAAAAAATAACAAAATAAAACATGTTACTTTTTATTTGTTATCTTATAAAACATATTAACATAATTTAATGTTTTATTCCATTATTCAAATGAATAATGGAACATATTTTTATTATTCCCTACCAAAAAACAAATCTTAATCTGTGCCTGCCTATCCTTTGTGAATCTTGCCCTTGTCCTAGAAATTGAGGTCAAGGTGACCATTTATGTCCATTCTCCTGATGTGGTGAGGTTATCAATAGACCCTATCTATCTGTTATTCTTTGTTTTTATCCTATGACCAACCAAGCTACTTGGTACAAAGATTCATTTTTGATGACGTATTGCTGACTTTTTTTTATAATCTCTTCTTTTATAATGTATCATATTCTCAATATATATAATATTATATTATATATTGGCACTGCTTTGGAGAGTACAGTCCCCTTTTCATTCTACTATTTCCTGCTGCCTTGCTGCCTATTGCTGGTCTATCTTTTAAACTAGGGGTTCTTAACCAGGGGTCCAGAGATACATTCCTTTCTCTTCATTGAACTTGATTTGGTGGGGAGAAACAATTATTTCATAATTGTATTTCTCTAAGCTGAACCTACAACCCACTGAGCTAACCCAGTCAGTTTGTCACTCCTTGGGACCATGCAGTCTCGAATTTAGATCATTTTTCCATTCTGCTCCCCGCCAAATGCATTCTCCTAATACTGTTTTCCACATCTTACACTGCTATCTGTAATCAAATCAGTGCCACTATTATTTCTGAAAAGAATATGTTTATCACCTAACACCTATCAGATTGGCCAAGATGAGGAAAAAGGGAAAATGATCAGTGTTGGAGAGGTTGTGGGAGGATTGGGTCATTGATGGGACAACCATTCTGGAGAACAATATGGAGCTATGCCCAAAGAGCAATAAAACTGTTCATACCATTTGACCCAGTAATTCCAATTCTAGGTCTATATCCAGATGAAATTGTAAAAAAAAATGGGAAAAGTTCTACATGTTCCAAAATATACATAGCAGCTCTTTTTTGTTATTGCAAAGAATGGAATATTGAGATGTCCATCAATTGAGGAATGATTAAACAAATTATGGTACATGAATATTATGGAATACTATTGTTCTATAAGAAATCATAAATGGTTGGACTCTAGAGAAGCATGGAATGACTTACAGGATCTGATGCTTAGCAAAGGGAGTAGAACCAGGGAACAAGGTATATATTAACAACAACATTGTGAGATAGTCAATCTTAAGGGAAGCAGGCCCTCTCAGCAGTTCAGAGGGCAAGGACAATCATATTAGATGGACTATGGACCATGCTGTTCCCATCCAGAGGAAGAAAAATAAAACAAAACAAAGCAAAAAGAAAAACCAGCCCTTCCTTCAGAATCTGATGAACACTTTATAAAAATTATCTCCTATGTATCTCTTAATCCTAATTCCTCGTACCAAAAATGACTGATAAGTAAACATGGTTATCAAAAATATGTATGTACAATGCTAACTCAATTGTTCACCTCTGGGGGAAGGTAGGTGGGAAAGGAGGATGGAAGGAAATTTTGTAACTTTAAAAATAAACATGTGCAGAGGGATTAAAAAACATATTTTAAAAAATGAAAAGAATGTGTCTATTGTCCTTTAAGTGCCTTATCATTCTGTTCAACTTCTCTATTGCTTTACAAAAGCCCCTCTATTACCTCCATTTCTCTAAAAACATTGTCTTGTCTGTCACTAGAAGGTAAACTCCTTAGGAGCAGAGATTATCTTTTTTCTTATCATTGTGCTTAACACATAGTATAAATCTCTAATGTCATTTATTCATTCAACCTTTCCATTTGTTTATTGTTCCAGATCCAGCACTATTTTCATTGCACAAGAATATTTTTTGAAAAATTCAAAATAATTTTAAGACTAAAAATTTGATATTGAGATTCTCAATCATAAAATAATTTCTATGAAAATACTGGAAATGTTTAAATTGTTATTTTATTCAATAGCATTTATTATCTACTATGTACCCAACATTGCCCTAATGTTGTGGGAATTATTGGGGGGTGTTACAAATTTTAGATCAAACAATCCTGGTACTTGAGGAACTTAAAATCTACGAAGGGATAAGACATGACCTCTATGAGGATGTTGAATTCTTCTTAAATCACATCTGTTAGGAATAAACTGACTGAGGCAGTTTGGAAAGAGCAGTGGATTTGGAGGTATAAAACCTGGGTTTTAATCCTGGTTCTGCCACTTTCTACTTTTGCAACTTTAGACAACTCACTCAATTTATCTGTGTCTTAAGTTTCCTCATTTCTAGAAGGCAGGGGTTGGACTAAATCACTGCTGAAGTCCCTTCCATCTCTCAGTTTATAGTTCCTTCTAAAAGTAAATCTATAATATAAGATGTTGGAATGCATGATATAGCCACAAAACCAAGTTCTATATGAGTTTGGAGAGAAAATCTATTATCATCTGAAAGAATCACTCAAAAGATTAGAAAGTTATAATGAATTCCCTTCCTGCTTCTTTAATTCTGGACCCAAATAGATGCATATCTTCAAAATCTAAGATATACATGATAGACTAATTTAAGTGGCTACTTAATATAGTCTGATCAAATCCCTTCCTAATATACTTTGTTTTTCTAATATGGGATGCCTGATCAGCCCCTTCTTTGTTCTTTTATTCCCTTGCCTGTCACAGGCCATGAGTTATCAAACTCCAGCTCTGTATTACACATGCCATTCACTTCTTTCCCTCTGATTCACACACTGATTAATTAAGAAGGAAAAAACCACAAAATATTGCTATCTGGGTCCATTATAAATTTATGCCAGCTAATCACATTTGGGTCTTTCAAAAGAGCAGGATGATTTTATTGTTCCTTCCTAATAGTTCATTCCACTCACCACAGCATTTTTTCCAAACTTTTTCTTTTTTCTTCCAGCTTCTCATGCCACTGTCTTAGTTGAGGACTTCTCCTGAATTTTCTCCCCAATTATTCACCTAAATGATTTTGACAGTAATTTCCCACTATATCCTATCCTTCATTTGTGTCTGATGATGAGGTCAACCTTTTGTATGAATGATCAACTTCTTTGTAGTATCCTTGATCCCTTGGCTTCCTTTCTTCTCCAGAAAATCCAATCCTCCAAATTTGATGTCATCTTCCAGTTGCCAGATCATGCAATTTCTCAATGTAATTTCCTGAACTACTATAATAACTTTCTTTTTAAAATAATATTTTATTTTTCCTCCATTACATGCAAAAACAATTTTTAACTTTGGGGTTTTTTTGAGTTTTAGATATTATCCTTATCCTTCCCTCCTTCCTCTTCCTGTGACAAACAATGTGATGTAGGCTATATATTAAAATTATGTAAAACATTTCCACATTAGGCATTTTGTGCTAGAAAACTCTAAAAAGAAAGAAAAAAGAAGGGAGTGAAAGAGAAAAAAAGAAGGAAGGAAGGAAGGAAGGAAGGAAGGAAGGAAGGAAGGAAGGAAGGAAGGAAGGAAGGAAGGAAGGAAGTTCTTTTTCTGGAAGCAAATAGCATTTTTCATCATGAGTCCTTTGAAATTATCTTGATCATTGTTTTGCTGAGAATAGCACTTTCATTGATAATTCTTTGACAAGCAATATTGTTATTATTGCATACAATGTTCTCTGGTTCTGTTGACTTCATTATGCATCATTTCATGTAAGTGTTTCTAGTTTTCTTTAAAAAATCATCCTGCCTGTCACTTCTTGTAGCATATTAGTATGTTGCAATCATAATACAACCTGTTCAGTCATTCCCCTTTTGATGAGCATCCCCTCAATTTCCAGTTTCTAGCCACTACAAAACAGCTGCTATAAATATTTTGTATAAATAGATCCTTTCCCTTTTTAATAAGCTCTTTAGGATAGATCTAGCAATGGGAATGCTGGATCAAAGGGTATGCATAGTTTTATAGCCCTGTGAGCATAGTTTGAAATTACTTACCCATAATGGTTGAACCAGTCAACAGCTCTACTAACAATGCAATAGTGTTCCAGTTTTCCCCATAACCCATCATTTTCTTTTTTTGGCATATTAGCCAATCTGATAGGTGTGAGGTGATGCCTCAGAGTTGTTTTAATTTGCATTTCTGTAATTAAAAGTATTTGAGAACGTTCTTTCATATGACTATGGATAGCTTTGATTTATTTGTCTGAAAACTGCCTATCCATATCAATTGCATTTATCGATTAATCATTGGACAATATGCTTTAATTTTATAAATTTTATTCAGTTCTCTATATAATTAAGAAATGAGTTCTTAATCAGAAATGTTTGCTGCAAAACTTTTCCCCATGCCCATCAGTTGGGGAATGGCTAAATAAATTGTGATATAGATATATATCAAATATATATATATACATATATATATATATATATATATATTTCTTACAGAACAATAATGTGCCATCACACAGTGTGTGTGATGGCACATTATTGTTCTGTAAGAAACAGAGGTCAAGATTTAAGAAAAGTGGAAAGACTTTCATGAATTGATGCTGAGTGAGATGAACAAGACCAGAAAAGCATTATACACACTAACAACAATATGAGGTGATGATCAACCATGAAGGATTTGTTCATTCCATCAGTGCAGTTATCAGGGACAATTTTAGGGGATTTGTGATCAAGAGTACCATTTGTATTCATAGGAGGAACTGTGGAGTTTAGGTGAGAACCAAAGCTTATTATCTTCAATTTTTAAAAGTCATGTTATATATTCTGTAATTTTGCTATCTCTAATGCTTTTTTTAATTTGGATCTGATTCTTCTCTGTCAACAAATTCAATTTTGATGTATGCTCATCATGGATACAAATGTAAAGTCTATATCAGATTGCCTTCTGTTGTGGGGGAGGGAGGAGGGAAGGGAAGGAAGGAAAAAATATAAAACTCAAAATCTTGCAAAAAAAAGATTGGTAGAAACTGTCATTTTATGTAATTGGAAAACAAATAAATATTTATATAATTTTAAAAAACTTTTCCCCAGATTTCTGCTTTCCTTCTAATTTTGGTTGCATTGATTTGGTTTGTGCAAAAACTTTTTAATTTTATATAATTAAAATTATGTATTTTCCATTTTGTAATGCTCTCTACATCTTGCTTGGTCCCAAATCATTTTTAACCATGGATGTGACAGGTAAACTATTCCCTGCTTTTCTAATTTGCTTATGGCTATCACCCTTTATGAAATGTATCCATTTTGACCTTAACTTGGTAAATGGTTTCTGTTATATTATTTACCAGTTTTCCTTTCAGTAAATGCAATAATTTTTAATTTGGTCTCTATGGCTCAAGTTTCTTCTCACTTCAATTTATCTTCCACAGTTGCCTGTGCTTCTTCTAGGGTGTGGCTTTATGTCGCCTTTTACCCTAACTTTTATATCCAGAATCAAATATAAGTATCATAAAAAGATAACTTTTTTATTTACTATTTAAATCAATTCACAACTTTACCCTCTTCTCCCTTTTCATTCTTTTCACACTCTACTCCTTCTCACAGACTCTATAACCTAGTCATAATGGACTACAGGATACCTAATCTCCCATCTCCATATCTCTGCATGGGCTATTTAATTGTTATTGTTGCCAGCTTCTGAATCTTAAAATATCTTACTTCCTTTAAGACTCAATTTAAGGGGTAACTGGGTTGCATAGTGGATAGACTCTTGGAGTCAGGAGGACCTGAATTCAAATGTAAACCTGGACAAGTCAGTTAACCCTGATTACCCCATAAAAAAATAAACAAAAAGAATTCTTAAAAAAAAAAGATTCAATTTAAGCGTTGCCTCCTTCAGGAGTACTTTTCTCATCTCTCCAACTACTAACATCTCCTCTCCTGTTAGTGTCCATATATTCTATATTTGCATTGTATGATCTAGTTTCCATGTAACCTATGTTTCTGGCCAAGAACATTTTACATGAGACTCCTTTAATTGTCAGAGAAAATGCTAGTAACAACATGATTACATAAGGGGAAGAATTGGCTCAAGATCATAGGAAAAGAGAAGTACATCCATGATACTAGATTCTTTTAAGAGTCTATTATAAGCATATGGAGAATTCTCTATAAAAGATGGAAACTAAGGAAGCTGAGTGATATTGAAAATCCTAAAAATCTAATATTAAGGAGTAGATGCAATCTGTAAGAATGAGCCTAGTTTAAGACTTTTGAGTACCAAGTGAAAGATTTGAGAGTATATAATTAAGGCATATCAGAAAGTTTTTTCCTAGTTCAATCTCAGAATATTGTCTGGGAATAAACACTTGAGGAACTGTCAGGAAGAAATTATTTTGGGAGATTCCATACTACCTCACCCTCTGAAAAGAGACTGAGAGCCCTTAAAATTCTCCCACAATTATGGGAGTCACATAAGAAATGTTCCATGTGTGTACATTATTTCTCTCATGAGAATATAAGTTTTTGAGGGCAGGGAATATTTTTGTTTTTTTTTTCTTTCTATGCCTAGCACTTAGCACTACACTTAGTACACTGTTGATTGATTGCTTGCTGTGGATCCCACCATTTCAGAAAATATGTTATTCTTTGTATATTCAAATGACATTCAACTCATCATCATTAATACTTATGAATCTATGTGAATATACTAAGTACCATAATACCTGTGAAAGCTTTGACAATTACAGCTATATATCAACAAACTTCACAAATAGCTAAAGAAAAAAAAAACTTCTATGATAGAAACTTTATAATGCCAGATCAAAGGGTTCCACTGGAGGACAGAGTGTGTTGTCTGTTAGGGAAAAATGGTAATTTTAATTACTTGTGGTTGTTTTTTTTAGATTTTTGCTTGGGTATATTAATTAAATGTTGCTTTTAAACAGTTATTATTTGTTTTATACTCATTGATGGTGAATATTAATATAGAATGAAGAATGGCATAAAAACTTTTCATTCAGTCATTCACTCATATTCATTCATTTCTAAACACAATTTCATCATTCCCTCTATTTATTCAAAACAAGCTCAAACAACAGAAACTTCATTGTATACTAAAACCACCAACTCTCCCCTTCCTGATGCATTCCATACCCAATTCTCTTGTGAAATATCTAAAACAATCTACTAATACTTCCACACTATTCTTTTTAAAGCAATATTGGACCAAAATTTTACCTTAATAGCTTTTGTAGGAAATTGTGTTTCTTTAATGTATGTTCCATGAATATATGATGGAAATTTTTTTCCCTTCTTATTTCAATGACAGCAGGCTAAAATAGCATGGATATAAGCCACAGTTCTTTATATAAGGTATGTATTTTTACTGTCTGTTCTCAGGAAATAGGTAATATGTTACCAAGAATGTAGTCCAACTGGTTTGGGTTGTATTTCTTTTTTTTTTCCCTTCAAAGGAACAGAAAACAAACCTGTTTGTTTTTTCTGTTTGTTATTTAAAATATTTGCGGTCCATCATTTCAAATCTCTCCATTTCTCATACTGGGTATACATACATACATATATGTATTCTGTATACATATATGTACATATATATTAGCAAAAGTCAAGGGGGAGAAGAACTTAAATGTCAGTTTTGTTACAATAACATATCCCATTGGAGTTTTTTTAATGACTGAGAAAGTAGTTTTATTGTCAGATCCCTGGTTTCCAGGCTACATAATATCATTTTGCGTTACTTTAAGTTTGAATTTATTGTGTTACTTTTTCCTCAAAGGCAATGAATTCTATAGTATTGTATAACTTTTTCTCAAAGGCAAAATTATCTTTTTATTAAGAATTTGTTTTTTCAACTTTTTTCAATTTTTAAGTAAATTTGTAAATCAAGAGGCAAGAGAAGAAAGATAAATTTTAAGAATTACTACTTCCTTAAAATACATTCACAAATCAATTGGCATAATTGGCATAATTATAGGTTTTTTATTAATATATATATAGTGGCAATGAACTGATTAGATACAAAAGTAGCAGACAGATACCTTCCCTGGATGTGGGGTAATTAGAAATTAGATTTAAGTTACTTAACCATGATCTCTCAGCTAGTAAGTGGCAAGTGTCTGAGGCTGGATTCTAACTCCCATCCTCCTGAATCCAAGGTCAATGCTGTATCAACTGCTCCACCTCTTTTAATTCAAGGACTATGGTGGTAAGAACTTTCTTTTCTGGTTCTCCAATAGAGAAAACTGAGGTGGTAAAGTGAGGACAGTATATAAAAAAAAAATCCCCCAAACCTGGGACATACTCTTTCAAGGAAGGAGTGTGAGCTCAAGCTTGAAGTATAATGATAGTGAGATATAGAAGTAGGGAAAATGTGTAAATAAAGAAAAATTTGCAGCTTTTTATTATTAAAGATCCTTTCCTGAATTCAAGACCAGTTTTCTTCTCCAGTCTAAGGAATTACACTATTTGAAATTTCTTCCCTCAAATGACCATTTTTCTGTATTCATTTTTATACATGTTTTCCCTCAGTATCTCTCTGCTCCTGACTGGATTCTTAGAAGTATCATCCAATCTCTCCAATAACATGATTAATGAGAGTAGAGAGAGTGAAAATTACCACCCACTAAGGGTGACTCCCTGTGCGATCCTCTCTTGGGAATTTCTCTCAAACTAGAGTTCTACCACCATGAGACTGTTCACCATTTTTCTGGACAACTTTTGGAATTTCTTTCTCTTATAGCAAGGATAGCTTCTTTGGTTAACCAATCATACTGCCCCCTTACTGATCCAAATAGAGAAGAATTCACACCTAGTAAAGGAATCACAGAATATAGCCAATATTATCTATATCTTTCTTGAAACTTGATCATATTTATTTATTTATTAATTGATTAATTGAGGTGGCATTCTGGAACCCCTTCCCTGAGAGTACTATTAATTATTCATACTTAATAATCTAAAAATATTGCAAAAAAGGAATAAAGTAACCAAATCTTCTAGCTGAATACAGTATTAGAATGTAATAAATGAATCTACAGATTCAAATTCACTGAAGGTATCCTTGGTAAAATCAAAGTATCAGGAGTGATGAGGATATTGTATACTTAATTACATTCTCACATGATTTTCATTTCTTCAGCTGGATCTCTTTATTTTGAAAGTTTTTCATTCTATGCAATTTGAAAATGATGAGATATAGTAATATCTATTTTTAACCTTTTACTTGGATTTTGAATGCTAATGACAAAGGAATAAAGAAGGAACCCTCTGAAACCCACCCAAATTCCCCTCCAGGCAACTAGAAAAACTGCTTCAGAAATGTTTATAGGAGCAGGGAAGCAACTTACCTGCAGAGGAGAAAAGATCTGTCTTAAGCAGGTGAGATGGAAGTGAGGTCCAAGAGCACCCCAGTCAATCTCACAGCAAGGGATCTACAGAAAGCCTCTAAGCCTGGGGCAATCTACAAACAAGGATCTGTCCGGAAAAGCAGCAGCAGACCCTAGAGTGAGCAGTCCATGCAGCACAGCAAGACCTTGTCACAGCAGACCCATCCCCACAAGTGAAGCCTTGACCCCATTGCTGGCCAATAGTGAAGCCCCACCATGGGGCAGGCCCTACCCCTAGGACCTATCAGCAGGACATCCTGTTTCTATAGAAACTCAGCAGCAATGCCACACCCCTGGCAAGAAAGCTACCTCTCCATACCTAGGGGAGCCAACAGAGAGGCCCCCCCCTCCCAATACAAATCCCAACACAAATCAGAGAAGAATCACCTCCAGTGAAAACTTGCAGTCAAGCCCTGAATTTCAATAAAAGCCAGCAGTAAGGCCCAGAGTCCCAAAAGCTTGGGACAATACAGGAGTAGAACCTAACTCTCACATAAAAACACTAAGTCACCAAAAAAAAACAAAACTCAACAGATAAATGAACAAAAACCAAAAAAAGATCTTGACTATAGAAAGTTATGATAGTGATAGGAAGTATCAAGACATAAACTTTGAAGAGGACAGTAGTAATCAAATGGCTACACATGAAGTCTCAAAACAAATGTAAATTGGTCTGAGGTCCAAAAAGAATTCCTGGAAGAAATTAAAAAGAATTTAGAAAAGCAAATTAGAGAAGCAGAAGAAAAATTATGAAATAAAATGAGATTAATGCAAGGGATTCATGAAAAAAAGAGTAAATAGCATGGGAAAAAATATACAAAAATTTAATTAGGAAAATATATTACTAAAAAATTAGAATTGGTCAAATGGAAAAAAAGGAAGCATAAGATCTCACTGAAGAAAATAATTACTTAAAAATTAAAATTCAAGAAGTGGAAACTATTGACTCTATGAGACGTCAAGATACAATAAAACAAAATTTTAAAAATAGAAGAAAATGTTAAATTTCTCCCTGGAAAAACAACCTAGAAAATATGTCCAGGGGAGATAATTTAAGAATTATAAGACTGCCTGAAAGCCATGATCAAAAAAAAATTGGACATCCTTTAAGAAATTAGCAAAGGTGGGGAGGCAGCTAGGTGGCGCAGTGGATAGAGCATTGGCCCTGGAGTCAGGAGTAAATGAGTTTAAATCTGGCCTCAGACTCTTAATTGCCTAGCTGTGTGGCCTTGGACAAGCCACTTAACCCCATCACCCTGAAAAAAACCTAAAAAACAAAAGAAATTATTAAAGATGGGACAGCTAGGTGGTACAGTGAATAAAGCACTAGCCCTGAAGTCAGGAGTATCTGAGTTCAAATATGGCCTCAAACACTTAACACTTTAGCTATGTAACCTTGGACAAGTCACTTAACCCCATTGCCTTGCAAAAAAAAAAGGAAAGGAAAAAGAAGAAATTATCAAAGAAAACTGCTCTACTATAGTAGAACCAGAGGGCAAAATAGAAATTAAAAGAATCTACTCATCACCAGCTGAACGAGATTCCAAAATGAAAACTCCTAAGAACATCATAGACAAATTCCACAATTCACAGATCAAGGAGAAAGTACTGCAAGAAGTCAAAAAGAAATAAAGCAAATTTCCTGGAGCTATAGTCAAGATTAAAGCAGGATCTGGCAACTTCCACATTAAAGAACCAGAGGTCTTGGAATATGATATATCTAAAGGTAAGGGAGTTAGGGTTACAATCAAAAATTACCTAGCCAGCAAAACATAATCTTTCAGAGAAAAAATGAGCATTTAATGAAATAAAGGGTTTTCAAGCATTTCTTATTAAAAGACTGGAATGGAATAAAAAAAGTTGACCTACAAAACCAAGACTCAAGAGAAGCATAAAAAGGTTAAAAAAAAAAGAAAAACAAGGAAAAGAAACATAAATTCAGTAAGGTTAAACTGTTTATATTTACATATGGCAAGATAATATTTGAAACATAATAATATTATTGCAAAAAAGAACAATTAGAAGGTATATATAGACAGAGGGTATGGATATAAGGTGATTTTGATGGGATAATACTTCTAAAAGACAAGATAAATGTGTGAAAAAGAAATTTCACTGGAAGAATGAAGAGGTGGAAATTATCCCATATGAAAGAAGTATAAAAAAATTTATTATCAAGGAGAGGACAATGAAAGAGGGAGTGGGAGAAACTTAAACTTTATTCTCATAAAAAATTTTCTCAAAGAGGGAATAGCAAATACAAATCTATCTTACCCAATAAGGAAGTAAAAAAACAACAGCATAATAGAAGGGGGGAACTGAAAAAAAAGCAGGGTATATTGGAGAAGTATGTATAGTATATATTGGGGAAGTATATATATATATATATATATATTACATATATATATATATATATAATTTATACATATATATAATTTATACATATATATAATTTATACATATATATAATTTATACATATATATATAATTTATACATATATATAATTTATACATATATATAATTTATACATATATATAATTTATACATATATATAATTTATACATATATATAATTTATACATATATATAATTTATACATATATATTTTGGGGAAGCTATAAGAAGAGGGTAGGGTGGGTGAGTAAGAAAAAGAGATAGCAAGCAAAAATCTCATGGAGGGAAATACACAGTTATAACTGTAGATGTGAATGGGATGAACTCACACATAAAATGGAAACAAAGAGCAGAAGGAATTAAAAACCAGAATCTTACAATATGTTGTTTACAAGAAACACATTTGAAGCAGAAAGATACATATATGGTAAAGATAAGGGTTAGAACAGAATCTATTATAGGCTTTAGCTGAAGCAAAGAAATTGGGATAGAAATCAATCTCAGACAAAGCAAAAGTAAAAATATAACAAATTGAAGAGATAAAGAAGGAAATGATATCTTGCTGAAAGTTACCATAGACAATAAATTAATATCAGGACTAAACATATATGTGCCAAATGGTAGAGTATCTAAATTTTTTGAAGAAGTTGAATGAATTTCAGGAGAAAATAGGTAATAAAATTATGCTAGGCATATCAACTTTGACCCCTGCCCAGAACTAGATAAATCTTACTAAAGAAATAAACAAGGAAAGAAGTTAAGATGAATAAAATTCTGGTAAAGTTAGATATATAGCTCTTTGGAGAAAACTAAGCAGAAATAGACAGGAATATATACCTATTTCTCAACAGTACATGGCATCAACACAAAAATTGATAATGTATAAGTCTTCCCCCCCAAAAAAAACACAATCTCAACCAAATGGAGAAAAGCAAAAATAATAAATGCATCCTTTTCAGGTTATAAGGCAATAAAATTACATTCAATAATGGACAATGGAAATAGAGATTTAAAATAATTACAGATTAAATAATCTAATCCTAACAGACAAGTGGGTCAAAAAACAAACCACAGAAGCAATCCATAACTCCATTAAGTAAGACAACAATAAAAAAATATACCAAAATGTATAGGATGCAGCCAAAGCATTACTTAGGGAAAATTTCTATCTCTAATTGCTTATCAATAAACTAGAGGCTAAGAAATCGATGAATTAGACATGCAACTAAAAAAACTAGAAAATGAACAAAGTAAAAATCCCTAATTAAACATCAAATTGAAAATTCTGCAAATCAAGGGAGATTTTAATAAAATTTAAATTAAGAAAATCATTGAAGTAATCAATAAAACTGGAGGGCAGTTTTATGGAAAAAATAATAAAATAGATAAATCATTGGTTAATATGATTTTTAAAAAGGAAAGAATAAACCAAATCACTAAGTATCAAAAATTAAAGTGACAAATTTACCACCAATATAGAGGAAATTAAGACAATTGTGAGGAACTATTTTGCCCAAACATATGCCAATGACTTTGACAATCCAGATGAAATCGATATATATCTATATAACAATGAATTACCCAGATTAACAGAAAAAGAAATAAAATACTTAAGCTAGTTTTAGAAAAGGAAGTTGAATAACCCATCAATGAACTTCCTATGAAAAAATTCCCATGGCCAGATGGATTCATAAGCAAATTCTACCAAACATTTAAAGGACAATTAATCTTAATACTATATAAATTATCTGGGAAAAATTAGGGAAGTCCCACCAAATTTCTTTTATGACACAAATGTGGTGTTAATATCCAAACCAGGGAGAGTCAAACAGTGAAAGAAAATTATGGCCCAATTTCCCTAATGAATATTGATGCAAAATTTTTTTTTAAAATTCTAGCAAAGGGATTACAGCAATATATCACAAGGTTAATACACTATAGGCAGGTGGGATTTATACCAGGAATAAGGTCTGATTCAATATTAAGAAAACTATCAATAATTGACCACATCAATAACAAAATCAACAGAAATAATGTGATTGACTCAGTATATGTGGGGAAAATTTTGACAATGACAACACCTATTCCTATTTAAAAACTCTAGAGAACATAGGAATAAATGGAACTTAGCTTGAAATAATTAATATTTATCTAAAACCATTAGCAAGCAATATCTGTAATAAAGATAGGCTAGAAACCTTTCTGATAAGATTAGGGATGAAATAAGAATGTCTATTATTACCTCTATTATTTATTATTGAACTAGAAAAGTTTGCTATAAAAATAAGAGAAGAAAAAATACAATAATTAGAATAGGCAATAAGGAAACAAAACTATCATTCTCTGCAGATAATGTAATGTGATACTTAGAAAGTTCTAAAGAATCAACTAAAAACTATTTGAAACTGTTAACCACTTTCATAAAATTTCAATATACAAAATAAACTCACAAAGTCATAAGCCCTTATATATTACCAATAAAGTCAAGTATCGAGAGAGAAAGAGAAATTCTAAATAACTCTAGACAAAATAAAATACTTGGGAGCCTACCTGCCAAGACAAACTCAGGGAATATCTAAATTGAGAAAACACGTGTTACACAAAGTCAGTTCTAAAAAGCTGGAAAAATATTAATTGCTCATGGATAAGCCAAGTCATATAACAAAAATGACAATAAATTTGATAATTATCAAAAGTGACAATAAATTAATCTATTCAGTGCCATACCAAGCAGACTGTCAAAAATATTTTTTATAGCTAGAAAAAAAATTGTTAAATTCTGTGGAAGAACAATAGATCATAAATGATCCAAGATAATTATAAAAGGTTTGAAAGAACTATCAAGTCTGAATGCAGATTGAAGGATAAAAGTTTCAATTTTTTATCATTTGTTGTTTGCTTTTGCTTTCTCATGTTTTTTTTTTTCCCTTCTAGTTCTGATTCTTCTTTCACAACATGACTTAAACGGAAAAAATATGTCTAATATGATTGTACATATATATAAGCTATATCATTTGGGGGAGGAAGATGAGAAGGGAAGAAGTGAGAAATATTTGGAACTCAAAATCTTACAAAGATGAATGCTGAGAACTATCTTTACATGTATTAGAGAAAAGTAAAATACTAATAAAGAAAAAATAATAAAATTTTTTAAAAGAATGAAAGATCAGTAATATCAAGGGACACAATGCAAGAAAAATGCAAAAGAAGGTAGTATGGTCATACCAGATCTCAAATTATATTATTAAGTGGAAATCCCCAAAACAATCTGGTACTCACTACAAAATGGAGTGATGGATCATTGAAACAGATTAGATATAAATTACATTATAGGAAATTACCATAGATATCAATTATATGATAAACCCAAAGATACAGTTTTTTTTACAAAATCTTATTATTTGACAAAAACTGCTGAGAAAACTGGAAAACAGTATGATTAAAAACTAGATATAGCCCACCATCTCACACCATATACTGATACATGATTTATACATAAAACGTAAGCAAATCAAGAAAGCATAGAACAGTTTGTCAAATATATGAATAATGGAAGCATTTAGAATCAAAGAAAAGCTAGAGAGCATTAAAAAATATAAAACAGAATTTTGACTTTATAAAATTTGCACACACAAAACTAATGCAACCAATATTAGAAGAAAAACATAAAATTGGGGAAAATATTTTGCTGCATGAATCTCTGATAAAAGTCTCATTCCTCAGATATATAGATAATTTAGTCAAACATATAAAAATACAAGTCATTCCCCAATTCATAAATGGCTAAATGATATAAATAGGAAGTTTTCAGACAAAGAAATCTAGGCTATAATTATATTTTGAAATGCTCTAAATCACTATTGCTCAGAGAAATGCAAACCGAAACAACTCTGAGTTACCACCTTACACCTAATCAAAGTGGCTAATATGATCAAATGTTGGATGTTAGAGGGGATGTGCAAAAACTGCAACACATGCATTATTGGTGGAGTTGGGTACTAATCAAACTGTTCAGTGACCAATTTTGGAACTATCACAGAAGGGCTATAAAATTGTAAATACCACTGATAGATCTATTTCCCAGTCATCACCAAAAAAAAGGAGGGGAAGGATTTATTTGTATAAAAATATTTCTAGCAGCTATTTTTGTGGTGACTAAGAGTTAGAAATCAGAGGGATGTCCATCAAATGGGGAATGGCTAAAAATACTGTGGCATAAGATTATAATGAAATATTATTTTACTTTAAGAAGCAAACAAGAGGAAAATTTTGGGAAAAAAGCTGGAAAGATTTATATGAACTTGTGTTTAGGGAAGTGAACAGAATCAAGTATATATTATTCACAGAAATAGCAATATTGTTTGATAAATAATTGTGAATGTCTTAAGTATTCTCAGCAATACAGTGATCTAAGACAAAGAACATGTGATGAAATATACCATCTGCTTCCAGAAAAAGAACTGATATTGAATGAATAGACACAAGCATGATATTTTTTACTTCCTTTCCTTTTTTTATTCATGTCTTCTTGTACAAAATGCCTTTTTTTGGCATAATTGCACAAGTATAACCTATATCTGATTCCGCACCATTTCAGGAAGCTGGTAGAGGTGGAAAGAAGTAAGGGATAGAATTTGGAACTCAAAACTTTAAAGAAAAATTTTAAAAAATAGAAAATAAGAAAATAAAGGAAAATTGTTTTAATGTTTTTAAAGATTTTATATATCAAATATTGTATCCAGATAATTTCAAGCAAAAGTTCTCTTTAGTGCCCTATGATGATTTCGTGGTTGAGTTCTCTGGGAAATTGTGAGATCTTCATTTATATTATGTAAATTTGCAATATTAGGAAAGTCAAATGAAGAAGTAATCATTAAGCCCTGAGAATACAGATAAAGGTAAAAATAACAAGTAACCATGTACAAACAAGATTACATATTGGATAAATCAGATATAATTACAAAAGAAAAACTGATATTAAGGAGATTGAGGAAAGGCACCTGTAAGAAGTAAGTTTATAGCTAAGAGTTGAACGAGGTAAAGAAGGCAGAAGACAGAAATGAGGAAAGATGATTCTAGACATGGAACAATGAATGAAAATCCAGAGTCAAAAGATGAGTGTGCAATTGAAGTACTAATAAGGAGTCCAGTGATACTTGATACTAAAGTAAGTGAAGGAGAGTAAGATATAAGAAAAATGGAAAGGTAAGAGGGAGTCTAAATTATTAAGAGCTTTAAGCACCAAATAGTGCATTTTTATATGTCCCTGGAGTTTATTAAGTTGAAGAGAGGAGAAGTGATATAGTTAGACCTGAACTTTAGGGAGATGACTGGAGTGGAGAGAGACTAAAGCATGAGACTTTGTGATTATAACCACTGGATAATATCTTACTAGGTGATCAGTAGGTGCTCTATTTTTGGAGCCTGATATGCCATATTGCAGAGTTGCTACCACTTCTTCTATAATACATACCATTATGTACAAGACACTCCAAGAGAAACCCTTCTAATAAAGGGTTTTATGGAGGCAATGAACTGATTCTGAATTGCCATAATAAACTCTTCAATTTCCACAGATAAATCAGCATGATTCATAGTTCCCCGACTTCAATACTTCTGTGTTGGTATATAATTGACTGAGGTTGGGAATTTGTCTCTTGATTCCACTCTTGGGTCTTAAAGATGGAGTCTATGAAATAATAGACTCCATCTAGAGATAAACATGCTTTGGTTATGTTCAATAAAGCCAATGGTGTTAGCAGCTTGTACTGTTGTTTGGAAAAGTGATGATTGCTTGTTCCACATGTATTTCAGCAAGTGTTTTTTTTTTTACTTTTTATTTAATCATGTGAACTGTGAATATTGATTTTTGCCCTTGCCCTTTGCCCTGATTTGAAGAGGAAATATATTTATCTATAGCAACCTTAGGGTGATGGGCCTTGCATTTGTAAAAATTACAGGGAAAAACCACAAAATAAAAAAGAAAGAAGTTAAGAAGGTGAATGAAATCTTAGAAAACTTAGAAATGATACACTTCTGTAGAAAACTAAATGGGGATAGAAAAGAACATACCTTTTTCTTGGCAGTACATGGTATCTAAACCAAAATTGACCATGTACTAGGGCATAAAAACCTTATAATCAAATGTAAAAAGGCAGAAATAATAAATGCACACTTCTCAGGCCATGACGTAATAAAAATTACTTGTAATAAAGGGTCAAGGAAAGATAAACCAAAAACTAATTTGAAACTAAATAACTAAATTTTTAAATAATTGGTGGATCAAATAGCATATAAAATAACCAATAATTATATCCAAGAAAATGATACTAAAGAGAAAATATACCAAAATTTATGGGATTCAGTCAAGGCACTTTTGAAGGAAAACTTTATATCTCTAAATATCTATATGAATAAAATAGAGAGATCAGTGAGTTTTGTATGCAAATGAAAAGCTAGAAAAACAACAAATTAAAGATCACCAATAAATAACAAATTAGAAATTCTATAAATCAATAGAGAGATGAATAAAACTGAAAGCAAGAAAAACCATTGATCTCAGAAATAGAACTTGGAGTTGGTTTTATGAAAAAACCAATAAAATAAGTAAAACTTTGGGTGATTTGAATAAAAAAGAAAGAAGATAGCCAAATTACCAGCATCAAAAATGAAAAAAGATGAACTAACCACCAATGAAAAAGAAATTAAAGAGGTAATGTGGAGCTACTTTGCCAAACTGCATGCTAATAAATTGAATAACCTGAGAGAAATGGATGAATATTTACAAAAATACAAACTGCTCAAATTAATAGAAGAGGAAATAAAATACTTAACCCCATTCAGAAAAAGTAATTGAAGAAACCATCAATAAACTCCCTTCTTAAGGTCCAGATGAATTTACAAGTGAATTCTACCAAACATATCAGGTGTAATTAATTCCTATTCTGCATAAACTATTTTTAAAAAATAGGAGAAGAAAGAGTTCTGCCAAATTCCTTTTATTATACCAACATGGTGCTGATACCTAAACTAGGAAGAATCAAAACAGACAAAGAAAATTATAGAGAAATCTCCCTAATGAATATTGATGCAAAAATATTAAATAAAATTTTAGCAATGAGACTATAGCAAGTTATTACCAGGATAATATACCATGATCATGTAGTTATTATATCAGGTAGGCAGGAATTGTTCAATATTAGAAAAATACTCAACATAATTGAATATATCACTAACAAAAGCAACAGAAATCATATGATCATCTCAATAGATGTTAAAAAAGCCTTTGATAAAATACAACATCCATTCCTATTAAAAACACTAGAATGTTTAGGAAGAAAATAATAACTATAATATATAATAAAATATAATAAATATAAATAAAATAATAAATCAGATCTATCTAAAACCATCAACAAATATTCTTCTCACATTACTATTCAATATAGTATTAGAAATGCTAGCCTTAGCAATATTAGCAGAAAAAGAAATTGAAAGAATCAGGATTGGCAATAAGGAAGTAAAGCTTCCACTCTGCAATGATATGATGGTATACTCAGAGAACCCCGAAAAAAATCATCTAAAAAACTCTTTGAAACAATTAATAGATTCAGCAAAGTAGCAGGATATATAAAATAAACCCACATCAGCATTTCTATATATATATATGAACAACAAATCCTAAGAGCAAGAGGTAGGAAGAGAAATTCCATTTAAAGTAACTATAGACAACATTAAATATTTGGAAATCTATTTCCCAAGACAAACCCAGAAACTCTGTGGACACAATTATAAAGCACTTTTCACCCAAGTAAAGTCAGATCTAAATAATTGGAAAAATGTCAAATGCTCATGTTAGGTCAAGTAAATATGATAAAAATGACAATTCTACCCAAATTAAATTACTTATTCATTGCCATATCAATCAAACTACCCAATAACTATTTTATGAGCTAGAAAAAATAATAACAAAATTCTTCTGGAACAACAAAAATTCAAGAATAGCAAGGGAATTGATGAAAAAGAAATGTAAAATTTGGTGACCAGGCTGTAAAGATCTAAAATGATACTATAAAGAGGTAGTCATCAAATCTGCCTGGTTCTAGTTAAGAAATAGAGTGATGAAAAAAATTAAGAAAAAAGAAATAGAGTAATGGATCAGTGGATCAAGGATAGGTTCAAAGGAAACAGTAGTAACTGGCTACAGTAATCTACTATTTGACAACAAACCCAAAGGCATTAGCTTCTGGAGTAAAAACTTAATATTTGACAAAAATTGTTGGGAAAACTGGAAAATAGTATGGCAAAAAAACTAGGCATAGATCCACATCTCACACCCTATCATAAAATAAGGTCAAAAGGTATGGGATTTAGACATAAACAGCAACACCATAGATAAATTAATAAACTAAGAAATGCTCTATCAGATCTATGGAAAAGGGACAAATTTATGATCAAACAACAAATATAGTATGTTATTAAACTGCAAAGTTAGTGATTTTAACTATATTAAATTAAAAAGGTTTTGCACTAATAAAAATCAATGCTTCCAAAGTCAGAAGGAAAGCAGAAAGCTGGGAAACAATCTTCACATATAGGAGTACTGATAAAGGTCTCATTTCTAAAATATATAGAGAACTGCCTCAAATTTATAAGGTTACAAGTCATGCCCCAATTGATAAATGGTCAAAGGATGTGGATAGACAGTTTTCAAATGAAGAAATTAAAGCTATAAATAATCATATTGAAAAGTACTCCAAATCATTATTGATTAGAGAAATGAAGATTAAAAAAAACTCTGAGGTATCACCTCACCTATCTAAGATGAGATAAAGGGAAAATGATTAATACTGGAGAGGTTGTGGGAGGATTGGGACATTGATTTATTGCTAGTGGAATTGTGAAATGATCCAACCATTCTGGAGAGCAATATGGAACAATGCCCAAAGAGCAATAAACCGTTCATACACTTTGACCCAGTAATTCTAATATTAGGCCTATATCCAGAAGACATCATAAAAATAGCAAAGGTCACACGTGTTCCAAAATATTCATAGCAGCTCTTTCTGTAGTGGCAAAAAATTGGAAATTGAGGAGATGCACATCAACTGGGGAATGGTTAAACAAGTTATGGTACATGAATACTATGGAATAGAATTGTTCTATAAGAAACCATAAATGTTCAGACTCTAGAGAAACATGGAATGACTTACAGATCTAATACTGAGCAAAGGGAGCAGAACCAAGAGAGCAAGGTACACATTAACAACATCATTGTGAGATGATCAGCTCTGATGGAAGCAGCTACTCTTAGCAGTTCAAAGTGCTAAGACAACCATATTAGACTGGCTATGGACAATGTTTTATCCCCATCCAAAGGAAGAAAACAAAACAAAAAGAAAAAAGAACAACCCTTCAGAATCTGATGAACACTTTATAAAAATTATTTCTTTTGTATCTCTCTTAATCCTAATCCATTTTATCCAAAATGACTGATCTGTAAACATGTTTATCACAAATATGTATGTGTAATCTTAACTTGACTGTTCACTGCTGAGGGGATAAGGGTGGGAAAGGAGTGTAGAAGGAAATTTTGTAACTTAAAAATATACAAATTAATATGGATAAATGTTGAAAACTTTCATAACATTTATTTGTAAAAATAAAATATAAAAAATTCAAGATAAAACATTTAAATTTGTTAAGGTTTTTCTTATTTCAAAAGCATATAAAATATATAAATATACAAAAGGATGCATAATTATAGGTATTAATTACTTTAATTTTTTTGATCCATTTAGTTTCAATTACAAGTGCCAGTCAATCTTTTAACAATTCAGTCATGGTATTCTTAGAAATAGATCTATATTTGATGAACCTCCCCTAAAAGAAATCAAGCTGTTCTGAAGTATCACCATGATCTACTGGTTTATTTGATCTCTAGATTTATAACTGAATTATTCAGTTTCTAAATTTCCTTGGCAACAATTAGTGATTTCTAAAGATGCCAACCAACAGGTAGTTATCACATTTAGCATCATTTTTTGTAAAGATACACACAGAATTTTCACAGAAATAAAAAAGCATTCCCTTTTTTCCACTTTTCTAATGGAGAAAGAAGAACATTGGATTTGGAGTGAAAGGACCCAAGTCTGAATTCCAGCTCTGTTACTTAACTCTTGAAAATGCCATTCTTGGGGCAGCTAGGTGGCGCAGTGGTTAAAGCACCGGCCCTGGAGTCAGGAGTACCAGTGTTCAATTCCAGCCTCAGACACTTAATAATTAGCTAGCTGTGTGGCCTTGGGCAAGCCACTTAACCCCATTGCCTTGCAAAAACCTAAAAGAAAAAAGAAAATGACATTCTCTCTAAACAAACATCAGTTTTATCATCTATAAATTGAAAGAATCAAATGATCTTTTAAGTTCTCATCCTACTCAGAATTCTATGAAATTATTCCCCCCTCTCCCCAACACACACACACATACACACACACACACACACACACACACACACACACACACGCAACAACAAAATTTAGGTAACTTTTAAGTAGAGTGGATTTAAATTCTAGGGACCAGAGTTTAAGTCTGGGATCTGCAGTTTATCTGATAAGTATGAGATCAAGTTGTCAGAGCATCAGTTACCCAAATCTTAAAAATGGAAAAAAGAAAGCAAATAGAGGACAATGAGAAAATTTTTACTAAAGTTATAATAGATATGATAGATACATTAGATAGGTAGATAGATGATAGATAGATAGATAGATATAGATACTGTATTTCCCCCATGTATAAGATGTATATGATGCACCTTAATTTTAGTGCCCAAATTTGAAAAAAAAGTATTACATAAAGTTATTGAACTCAAATTTTCCCATCATAAAATTCATACAACTACTCATCACAGTCAAAACTCCATTAGCTCATCCTCAACTATTTGATAACTAATCAGTGTCTCAAGAGAGGCTTTGCCTATTCTCCTGCCTATGCTCTGGTCTGTGGTTGACCACAAACACTCCCTGGGCAAATCTGGTGCATAGACTCATGCTTAGTCCATTCCATTTCCTGAAGTACCAATTGTGTCCTTTGAAATGAGTCACTTCTTTTTTCATCAGGAATTCTTCTTGCCTTATGCTGAACCATCTTTGTGGACACAGGAATTCCAATTGCACTTTGCTCATCAATCTGTTCTGTTCAATTCCCTCTCTAAATCAGGCCATTTAGCTAACTTGCCTTTCATGACCTTCTGCCATGGCATTTTCAGTAGGGTTTCTTCTTCCAGTAGCCAGTCTTGGATTGTTTTCTCAGATGGGGAGGATCAAACTTGATTTAGCAAATTGATCAAATGATTCAAAAATTGATCCAGCAGTTTGATTTCCATCCACTTTTGTAAATTGGACCACTTTGAACTTGAATTCAGCACTGTACAAAAATTTTTTGTGAGTCATTTCTGGGCAGAACGTGCCCAGAATGCAAAATGTAACTTAAATAACAAATGTAACTTAAATAACAAAGTAACAAATGCAAAACAATGAGTTCAAAGACTAATGGGAAAAAGCAGGAAATGCAAGTATAAAATGCTCCCGAATTTTTTGGAAAAGGGTGCATCTTATACATGGGAAAATATGGCAAATATTAAGTCATTTATTAAGCTTTATAAGCACTATCTACCAGACAGATAGTAGGTGTCAAATACTAATATACAAATACAAATAAACAAGATGATTTTTGTCCTCAGGAAGCCTAGATTGATTTTTATGGGGGGGGGGAACAAAAGGGTAGTAGAAAGTGTCAGTATTCAGTAGGCGGGGGTATGGAAGTAAGGAAATTTCAAATGAATTGGATGTAAATAAAGCAGCATTATACAAATTCATCAGACTCACTCTCCTCCAGAATCTTTGGTGTCCTGTGGCAAGATTAAGGCAGGATAACAGGAGATGACTCCAAATACACTGGGAGATCTTGACCTTTTTTTTATTTTTATTGTTTTTGCAAGACAATAGGGTTAAGTGACTTGCCAGAGGTTACACAGCTAAGTAATTATTAAGGGTCTGAGACTGGATTTGAATTCAAGTTCTCCTGACTAGGGTTCTATCCACTGCTCCCCTAACTGGCCTTTTTAAGCTCTTTCTCAGGTCTCATTTTGTCTGAGACCGTACTCAATTCCGTAATCTGAGACTAGGTAAGAAATGAAGCAAAAGATGATATAATTTATCTGTTCAAAAAAAATCAATCTGGGAGGTGAAGACCCTCAGAATTTCTAGACAGAACAGAAATAATTGCTATTTATTCTTACTCTGAATCATCAAAAAATGACAATGACCAAGTCAGACTTGGAATTGAACCCATTACTGTTCAATCAATGAGAGACAGTGATTTGGGTTTAAGGTATACTTAAGTAGCTTCTTTTAAATTCCAATGGACTTTATCAAAGCCAGGTTTTCCAGGTCTCTATTTCAAGAAATCAAAAAATGAAATCACATCAAACACATGGGTTAATTTTCATATTTTAATTTTTACCTATCATATTGAATATTTAGGTAATGGTCCACCTCTCTACCACTACTTCCCTTCCAGTATAATTCCTACACCCATCAGCAAGCAAGGAATGAATTGAATGCTAAAGCAATGCCTTGTCAAATTTTGTTTGGAAACAGCCCATGGGGAACAACTATAAACAGAATGTACCTGGAACATTGCTTTAGGCATCAAAACTAAGGGCACATTTTGAAAATTAATCATTAATCATGTTGTAAATAATATTAAATATGATTAATGACTTTTGTAACCCATGCACATTTGGAAAATATTTTCATTTCTCCTGCAGTTTAAAAACTAGCTAGTAAAAATTCATAGTTAAGCAATGTTTCCAGATAGTGTGGCTCTTCTCTCCTACTTGGTTACACAACAAAGGAACTCCACCCCAGTATCACATCATCTTCCTCTACCCTCTGTGGAAGCCTGTCTAGAATTGGCTTTGAATGAATGATTGAAAGAATAAAAAGCTATGTTCTATATGCTTAGAGTTATGTGTTAAACACAGAATACATTTATAAGACCTTCAAAGAATAAGCATTCTTTCAGAAAGAGATGTTTATATAGAGTAGATATGAATATGGAATGGAGTTTGTTTTCCGGGGATGTGGAGTGGAGGGAGGAGAGAAAGGGGAAGTAAAAGATCTTCTAGGAAAGGGAGTAAATATTTCTATATTTCCTACTAAGTGCTAAGTGCTTTACAAATTTTCTCATTTGATACAACTCTGCAAGGTAGGTGCTATTGCTATTTTACTGTTGAGGAAACTGAGACAAAGATTAAGTAACTTGCCTAAGGTCACACAGCTACTAAATGTCTATGGCGGGAATTGAACTCAGATATTCCTGACTCTAGGCCCAGTACTTTATTTCCTGTGCCACCTAATCACACCTGGAGAGAGGACCTAGATGGATGAATGGATGGTATGTGGAGATGAGATCTAGTCTAGTATCTAGACCCAGTCAAGAGATAGAGTAAGCTAAGTGTAATAGTTTGAATGGGTATAGCTCCCAACCAAGTGAACATGTGTAGTTCACAGTAATGGCCAGCATAGATTCATTCAGGAAGATGCAGGTGTTCAAATATTAAAACCAATTTGCAGGATTCTCATCATCTAGGCATCCTAGAGCCCCTGCCTTTCTACCACAGGACAATTTCCAAGGGTCTCTCTCTTAGCAAAGCACTAATATCCAACCAATATTCATGTTCATAGCTTCAGGGATCATTTGCTTTTATTGACCCAGGCTTCAAAATGATAAATTTGGGCTCTTTGAGGGCTAGAGCTCTGGAGTGGGCAAGACAAAGAAGGTCATGCAAGAGGTCATGAAGAGCTGGATCACTTTGTGGGAGATTTTTTAATGTTTATTTCTTTTATTTTTAATTTATGGAATAAAATAACATTTTCATAACAGAATAATCTTTTAAAAGATGAATACACATGAAGCTGCAAATTTATCATGTACAATTTTGTATTCCTTTTAATATATAATAAAATTATCACGTAAATTTCTTTTTTTCTTTTTTACTCCTTTTTTCTTTCTTCCCACCTCACCCCCACTCTATAGATGGTTGTCATTAGAGACAAATATACATATACATGTAAAATAATTTTATACATACTTCTGTTTATCAGTTCTTTCTCTAGATGCAGATAACATTTTTTTCAGCTGCCCTTTGTAGCTAATTTAGGTATTTATAATAGTTAAAATGACTAATTTGCTCAAAGTTTTTCTCAAAACAATATTGCTATTACTGTATACAATGTTCTGTTAGTTCTGCTTATTTTGCTCTTCATTATTTTGTGCAAGTCTATCCATGTTTTTCTAAGATCACTAAGCTCATTTCTTATAGCACAGCAGTATTCCATCACAATCATTATACCAAAGCTTGTTGGGCCATCCCCCAATTTGGAGGTAATATGAGTTTGGCTCTGCTATAGAATAGGTTTGCTAATCTAATCTGAACCTGGAAATCATATATATATATATATATATATATATATATACATATATATATATATACATATACATACTCTAGAGAAGACTCAAACTTAGAGAAGAATGGGTTGCTTCTATAGATAGTGAAATCATCAACTCTTCAAGATTCAGGAAGCTGAATGAGTTTGAAAAAACAGTTTTACTATTTACTGCTTATCTACCATTGAACAAGTCATGTCAGCTCTCTCAACTAAAATTTCCTCATCTAGTACAGTTTGGTATATAATAAGCATTTAATAAATGCTTATAGATTAAGGATGGTATATTGTTGTGGATCAAATGATGGGAGTTGGAGCAGGAAGACTTGAATTCCATTCCTTTCTCAAATTTACTAATTCTGTGAGTTTAAGTAAATCCCTAAGTCTCTGGGCCTCAGTTTCCTTATCACCTACTAACATCTAAGTAGCCTTCTAGCTTCAAATATATCATCTAATGAGTCAGATGATTAATGGAAAATATTGGATCAGAACAGGACTTAACTTTATTCTATGACATGTACCCCTTTGTCAATCTGATGAAACCAATAGAGTCTTTCATTGAATATGGAAAAAGGAAAGAAAAGAAACATATACACAGCACCTTCTATTTGCCAGACATTAGGCTAGTCTTTCACAAATATTCTTTCATTTGATTCTCATAACAGCATTGGGAGGTAGATATTATAATCTCCATTAAGTGGTTTGCCCAAGATCACATCAATAATTTCTATTTGAAGTCAGGTCTACCTGACTCCAGGCACAACCTTTTATCTACAATGCTACCTAACTGTCCCTAATGATTCTAAATGCAAAAAATAAAATACATAAGACTTCAAATGAAATTAATTATATCAAAATATTATTAGCAAGATATTTAAATTTTTAAAACCCATGGGATAAATGTTAGCTATGGTCTCTTCAAGTTGTGTATCTTGTGAACAGCACAGATAAAGAAAAAGAGAGAGAGAGAAAGGCAGAGAAATGTAGAAATGTGTGATTTAGATCTAGAAGAGACCATAATGATCACTTCATTAGATGCCCCTATTTTATAAATGATGTAACTTATATCCAAAGTACTGAGGTATCTTTCTTTACAATATAATAAGTCTGTGGTTGTGCTAGTCTCTGTGCTAGTAGTATGTTGGGCCCAACCTTTTATTCTCTTCATTAAATCATTGTTTTTGTAGATTCATGAATAAGTCCCTCCTATTCATTTGTTAAGAAAACAAAACAGTATCAAGATGACAAAAATATACCAAAAAGCAGATCTTGGAACTGTAAAAGTACAACAGTGTGGTTCCCTTTAACACTGAATCAGAGCCCTGTCTTTTTCAAGAGACTTTGAAGTCTCTTGCATTCTGGTATATTCAAGACTGGAAGTTTCTGAAAGGTTTTTATCAATAAATAAATAAGCCAAACTCTTTAAAATATAGTTTGTGTTGATGACACTTTCATCAAAAATGCTTCAGTGGATTTGGGCAGGTCCAGTGGTACAAGTCACTACCCATCTATGTCTTCTCAGCTTATGTGACTTTAATCTTTCTCATCTCAAAAAATCTCTTCAGGGAGGTTATGCCCTTCATGTCCAGAGCCTTCTCATAGATTTTTTGACACTTCATGGACATATTGGGAGTACACAAAATGTTCACCTATAATTGCTTATACATGTCTCCCTCACTAGTCACACATTTCTCTATTAAAATCTTTTTCAGGATGTCTGATGCACAATCTTTTAATGGCAATATGCTACAGCTCATAATAACAGCTAATAATAGGTAACCTTCATTGAGCACACATTAAGTATCAGACACTTCCCTTAAGTGCATTATGGTTGTCTTATTTGATGCTCATAACTATTGTGTGAGGTAAGTGGTATGATTATTCACATTTTACATCAAAGAAACAGAGGTTGTGACTTGCCCAGGGTAACACAGCTAGTATCTGGGGTTAAACTTGAATTCAGATCTTCCTGACTCTAAACCTAGTTCATTGTACCACCTATCTTTATACATGTATATGTGTATATAAATAGCTATATATATATGCATCTTGCATTTGCAAGCTGTCTCTCTTGCATTTTGTCAACTGTCTTCAACTTTCAATCAGTCAGTCCCTATCCTGAAACCAAAGACATGTCCAAGTTTCCCCATCCTTAAAAATAAACCCTATTTAAATTACACCATCCCCTTAAACTATTATTATTGTTATCTCTCTTCTCTTTCAAAGCCAAATTCCTAGACAAAGTAGTCTATACATGTTGCCACTCCTTTCTTTTTATTCACATCTTAACTCCTAGCAACCTGGTTTCCAATCATCACCCAAATGAAAGTACTCTCCAAAAAGCTGATCAGTGGGGTTAACCTCAGCATTATCTTAAACACCTCACTTTTCTTCATCCCACATGTCCAATTAGTTTTCAAATATTGTTATTTCTATTTATACAATTTCTCAGCATCAAAATGTTCTTTTTACTCACAGTCCTACTATTCTGATTCAGAAGCTAATTATCTCTCACTTAGAGTACAACAAATACCTCTAAATAGTTCTATTGTATCTAGTGTATTGACTCTCTAATCATCCCTCCAAGCTTCTGTCAAAATGTTATTTCTAAACTTCTATCTCCTCTGCCATTGCTTTGGTTTCTGATTCTGTGTAGAACATACCCATCAAATGGCAATAAATCAGTAGTCCATGCTATGGCAGTAAGAGCACACCCTAATAAAGATGGAGAGATGTTCATGAGGTCAGAGAAGCTTTCCATTTACCCAAGCCCTACCCCAACCCCTAAGGGTGCCCAGGCTGCCAACAATAGAGAACTACTCCCCAATTTCAGCCAGAAATGGCAAGAACATTATGTCTTTTCCCTGCTCACAGGATAATGTGATCCACCTCTTGGAATCTCCCTTTGAAAGGGCATTCACTTCAATGCAGACTTCTCTGACCAGATCATGGCTCCCCCATCTACAATGAGGTACTTGAGTATGATGGTATACCAACCACTATGTCACAGGTAGCAAAGGATGTGTGCCCTTTCCTGTATAGGGCATCTGACCCAGAACATGATCAATTCAAATTCACAGGGTTCAAGATGCTGCTAATGTTTGATTTATGTTGGCTCAGGATGACTTTGGAAGAGAGGGTGAGGCAGTTGACTTCCTGTAGCTCTACCTCACTTAATTCCAATTCATGCAAGCAACAAAAGACATCACAAAGACAAAGAGATTAGAGTGTCTCTCTGAGCAGAAATAGTTTGTTGCTAACTTGGAGGGAAAACTGAGCCAACACACAGTTGGTAACAGTGGAGTAGAAAAAAGAGTGGGCAGCTTTCAGAGATCTGTTGTACAGAACTACATTTACCCACTTGGGCTAGAACACTTGCAAACACCAAGACTGTTTTGATAAAAATGATGGGGAGAAAGTCAAAAGCTGCTCAGTGAAAATTGAGAACTCCACAGGATTTACCAGCAGCATAATTCTTCCATTTCTAAGACAGCATTTAATTCCATCAAAAGTAAAGTGCAGGGTGGAGGGGGAAAGCTAGGTGGTAATGGAGCAGTGGATAGAGCACCAGCCCAAGCCAAGAGGACCTGGGTTCAAATTTGACCTCAGACACTTCATAATTGCCTAGCTGTATGACCCTGGGCAAGTCACTTAATCCCATTGCCTTAAATAAATTTTGAAAAAAAAGTAAAGTACAAATGAAGTTTAGAGAGATTCAGGAATCTTGGCTCAGTAAGAAGGCAGATCAAATTCAATTTTACACAGATAGTAATAAACCAAAATGCTTTTATGAGGCCCTGAAGGCTATTTATGGGCCAAAGACATAAGTGCATCTCAAATACTCAGTTTTGATGGATCCACATTGATTAATGATAGGGTCATGATCCTAAAGAGATGGACTAAACACTTCCATAGTGTTCTTAACAGACCATCATCAATCAATGCAGAAGCCATTCACTGTTTACCTCAAATTGAAGGCAATCAGTCCCTAGTTGAAATTCCAACTGAAGAAGAGGTTTTGAATGCCTTTTAGGTTTCTTTCAAGTGGCAAAGCACCTGGTGCTGATTCTATTCCAGTTGAAAGATCTAAGGTGGGGTGTCCATTGCTCAAGCAAAAACTGACTGAAATTTTCCAGGTAATATGTAATATGGCATGAAGAGATTATCTGCCAAGAATTCAAGGATACTTCCATTGTCCATTTCTATAAAGGTAAAGGGAATAGAGTACCCTGTGGCAATCACAGGAGTATTTCTCTCCTAATCATTGCTGGTAATATTCTTGTCAGAGTCCTTTTTAATAGACTGATCCTTCACCTGGAAGATGGTCACCTCCCTGAGAGGCAATGTGGCTTCAGCAAGGGTTGATAAACAGTCTATTTGGAAGAATGTTGTATACCCTAACAACAACATGGGGGTGATGATCAACCTTAATGGCCTTGCTCATTCTATCAGTGCAATAATCAGATACAAAGGGTATCTGTGATGGAGAATATCATCTGTATCTAGAGAAAGAACTATGGAGTTTAAACAAAGACCAATATTATTACCTTCATTAAAAAAAAGTTGTCTTATGTACTACATAATTTTTCTATCTCTAATATTTTTTCTTCAAGAATATGTTTTTTTTTCTCAACATTCAATTTTGGTCAATGCATACCATGGAAACAATGTAAAGAGTATCAGATTGTCTTCTGTGGGGAAGGAGGGAGGGAAGGGAGGATGGGGGGAAAACTGTAAATTTCAAAACCTTACCAAAAATAATAGGGAGAAACTACTATCGTATATAATTGGAAAACAAAATATTTATTTAAAAATAAAAGAAAATGAAGGACAAACATTATTCATTTCTAATGGCTACTTATTATCCCAGAGATCTAATATCAACTCCTCTATTTGGTTTGAAATCCTTTACTAACTAGCCCCCAATCTAAATGATTTATCATTATTCTACATTTTCTTTCCCTTACTCCAAGTTGGCCTTGCTGCTCCAGACACATTTCACTCTAACTCCAGTCTCTGTCTTTTTTATTTTTTCTTTTGTACTCCTTCCTCATCTACCCTTTTAGAGTCTGCTGTTTCCTTCAAGTGGCACCTCCCACAAGGAATCATTCCTGATTCTCCCTCAGCTACAAATGCTTTCTCCCTCTATTTATCTAACAAAGCTAGGTATTGGTGTCAGAAGGACTTGAATTTGAATGCAGTTTTGGACACTTGACTCTTGGGAAGTCACTTAACCTTGATTGTCTTACATCCAGGGCTATCTCCTATCATCCTGATTCATATCAGTCCACTGGACCCAGATGACTAGAAGAAAAAGTGAGGGGGTGAGTTAGCACAGCACCCCCTTACTCAAATCCAATTCAAGCACTTGTCATGGCATCATTTCTCTGATATCATGGTCTTCTTCCAGAAGGAAGCACAAAACATCATCATTTTGCACATAACTGTATATATCCATATTGCCTCACTAATAGAGGAGAATATTAATTCTTCACACAGGGAGTGTTTCACTTTTGCCTTTGTATCTTGTAAAGTATCGGGGCCTGACTCAGAGAAGATACTTTTTAATAAATGAGTGATTGAATGATTGATTTGCCCAAGGTCACAGTTTGCCAGATTGTAGCGATGATTACCTTGGGGAGGCATTTTTGAAAGTAGACACAGTACTTGATTAAACATTTTTTTGCTGCTAACTTGGACTTGATATACCTGTGATATTGGGAATGTCTTATCTGCTCAAGTAGGTGGAATAGGGAAGAATTTCCCTACTGCCAGATCATGGAAATACTAAGCAACTTGACCGCTTTTGACTGAGTCTCTAACACAGCAAAAGGAGACATGGAGAATAATTAACAAATTTATAGAACTTTAAGGTTTGCAAAGCAATTTACAAATATCTCATATTATCTCTATAATCTACCTATTGTGATATTATTATTCCCAGTTAACATTTCAAGAAACTAAGGCAGACAGGTTAAATGATTTACCCAGGGTCACACAACCAGTAAGTGTCTGAGGTAGGATATAAATTTGGTTCTACCTGACTAGTTCATCCAGACCTAGCTCATGAGAAAAATGTTCCTAGGCCAAGAGATATAGCATTAGACCACAGATTCTGCCTGGCAATTGGCTGAGAAGTGAAAATGATGATCATCTCCAGTCAAGCAAAGCGATAGGGTAACACTTCAATAAGGTGAAAGAGCTCCCCTTTCTTCTTGTGACTTGGAGTTTCAAAATACTTGATAGAAGTCCTTTGCTATTTTACATGTACTCATTAAGAAGTGTGAAATCCCTGCAGTGAGAATCATTCAGAAACAGACTAATTTAAAGCCAATCCCAAATCAAATGTACAGGTGTGAACAGATTCTCAGGTGAGTCTTTCTACAGGCAACCTCCTAATTATCAACTAATTATCACATCATATAGCAGATCACTGACTTATTTCATATTTCTAAGTTTGAAAGATTTAAACTAGGTAAAACTTCAACCCACCCAAGAAAATCATTGTCCTCACCCCTCCAAAACTTTGGTTAGAATGGGCCATTCCAGGTGACCTGCACTTTTTTTTATAATTTCCAACTTCCTTCAAAACTTATCTGAAGTGTTCTATCCACCTTTATTCTTTTCCTGGTCTCTTCTAGCTTACCTGTGAATGCATTTATGGAGGTGTGGGGAGAGACAGAGAGAGAGAGAGAGAGAGTCAGAAACAGAGAGGGAGAGAGACAGAGACGGGGCGGGGGGGGGGGGGGGGGAGACAGAGACACAGAGACAGACAGAGAAAGAGAAAGAGAAACAGAGAAACTGAGAGAGAGCATTGTGTATGGAGTGGTGGGACTGAAGTCAGGAAGTTCAAATGTGACCTCAGATACTTACTTGACTAGGAAAGTCACTTAACCCTGATTGCCATTGTTTCTTCAATTATAAAATGAAGAGGAGAAAGAAATGGCAAAATTTGCCAAGAAAACACAAATGAGTTCACAAAAATTCAGACACAAATAAAATTACTAAACAGCAGCACAATGTTTCCCACTAAGAGAATGTAATCCTTTTGGAGGCATTCATAGTACTGTTTTTGTTTTTGTCCTAAGTCTGGCACACTGAATTGCATACAGGAAATAAATGTCTGTGGAATTCATTGACAACAACTTATCTTATTCCTTTGATATTTAGTGACAAAAATTTTTCAGAACTTAAGTTTCCATTTATTGTTTAGATAAATCTGCCAAAATGAAATCATTAAAAATGTCTGTTTCACTTTAATAAGTCTAGTAAAATTTCAGACCCGGGTCTGAATCTCTTTGAGTGTGATATAAGAGTAGGAGGGCATAAGTTAAAATTGGTTGACTCAGAAAAAACTGAAACTCAATATTTAATTACAATATGTAGTTATTTTTAAAATAACAAACAAGTTGACCAACTTTTCTCTACTTTACTTTTTAAATGACTGCTGTGTCATTTAGACACAACCTCATTTTCTTCTGGGCTTTTTTTACACATGCAGAAGAGTATTTCATTTCTTTCTGCCAAATGTGAATGCTTTAAGTGTTTGATTTTCCTTCCTAAATTCATAAATCTTTTAAAATTGAGTAATCTCGTTACATTTTATGATTATTCTTGGGTCGTTGATGGACTTTTAGCTAGAGATTTGCTCAATAAAGCAAACACAGTGCCATAAAAAATAATGACTTCATATTAACATAGACATCTCAAAAGTACACATAATGTGTTTGTGTAGCTGTAACTTCTTAAGATTGCAAATAAAATCCCCAAATAATTAAAATCTGATTTTTTTTATAACCAACAACAAATTTACCAAGAGTTCTATTTAATTTTAGCGTATATTATATCTGGATGTAGGAAAATGGAGGAAGGGTTCCCATGCCATATTTCAACTGTGTATGACACTCCCATGTGGAAATTCCCTCTATTTGATGTCCACTGTCTATGATATGTCACCTTAGAGAGGTCCTTGGGGTTCTCTACAGTTACTATATGTCAAAGGCAGGGCTTGAACCTAAAGTTCTCTCCTATATATATAAAAAAGTATATGTGCAAATATGAAATACACAAGTTATTCTTGCTCAGATAAACACAGAATCTAATTTCCAAGAAAGTATATTAATTTACCAGGGAGAGGATCAAATTCAAAACAAATGTAAGTATCAAGTAATCAATTTTCACTCCAAATTTTTTCTTGGTTTTTAATTCTTGAACTTTTAAAGAGTTAAGTCTTGGGCCATATGATACTATGCTTAAAAAAATGCAAAAAAAGCAAGCACTGTATGAAGAATTCATTACTATCATGAATAGTTCTGTTCAAAAGGAGACCCTATACTTACTTCACTGAAGTAACTAGGTACTGTGTGGAGGACATCCAGGGAAGAGCCATCAGGATAGTGAATACATAGCCATAAAATGATCTCTTAAAGGGACTGGGAGACAGCATGGGGCAATGGAAAGAGTGTTCAATTTGGAATCAAAAGAGCAGGGCTCAATTTGTATTTTTGCTACATACTCCCAATGTAATCTTGGACAAATTATTTAATCTCTTTGAAATAAAGTTCTTTATCTTAAATAATTGACATAATCATTTGATCAAATGAGTTAAAATGAAATTATAATTGTAAAGCACTTACTTTAGTCAGGCACATAGTAGGAATGATAAAAACTTGTTTCCTCCCTTCTCTGTAAAATGATGATATTGAACTAGATGATCCTAAGAATCCCATCCAGCTCTAAATCTATGATCCTCTGAATATTCAGATAGTTAAAAAAAAACTTATGTAAATGAAGAATTACATTTGATTTGATTGATTCCAGAAATCAGAATTGAGAACCATGGGCTAGAAAAGTTGCAAAGTAGTAGATTTCAGTTCAATACAAAGGAAAACTCCCTAATGATTGTTGTTGTTCAGTCATTTCAGTCATGTCTGACTCATATCACCTTGCTGGATTAGCTTTTCACACTGTTGATTCCTATAGAACCTAAAGTTCATTAAACTCCCCAATTTTTTTCCAGTTTGCTATTTGTTCTCCCTCTTATATTTGTCAAGCCAATTTGAAGTTAATCAAGAGTAAAAATTTATATTTATCCATATTAGGTTTTATCCTATTAGAATCTGTTCAGTTTCTAGCCTGCCAAGGAGTTTTGAGATGTAGAAACTTGTCTAGTATGTAAGTTATCTTTCCTAGATATGTATCATTTCTAAATTTCATAAGGATGCTTTATCTTTGTTTTTCCACATCAGTGAAAAAATGTTAATAAGCACAGGGCCAAGTACAAATCCCTGGACCAGTCACCATACACCAAGAATATATCAGACACTGTGATAGGGAATATAAAGTCAAAATAAAATCATTTTGGACTTCAAAGATTTTACATCTTAGCTGGAAAAATAACATGTATTCATACAAATAGGTACAAAAGAATCCCAAATAACTTGAAGATTAAATATATAGTAATTTTAGGATGGAGGAAGACCTCAGAGCATCATGGGAGAACTTCTTTCAAATGTATATCGAACTATGAACAATGATTTTTTTTTCCATTCCAGCCATTCAATCAGTTCCAAATCATTAATTGGGCTATTTCCTCACATGCATCTCTCCATCTTTTCACAAGAACAGAATGAGAGACTTTTTAAAATTATTTGTTAGGGTCTTGCTAAACTTTTTCTATGGAATTCCCTTAGCATATCAGTTTTATAATCCAGGGGAAAAAAAGTCTGTCTGATATGACCCATTCTTTAAAAATATTTTATCATTTTAACATATTTAGATTTTAAATTGCCTAGCTTCCCCCACTTATCTCTTCCCTGCTGTTCCAGGAGACCCATTATATATAATAAAGATTTTTGAAAAGAATTTGTAAAGAAAAATATCAATACACTGGAAAATAATCTAATGTTATGTCATCAGTAAAAGCAACACCCCCTTCTCTCTGCCTCAGAAAAGAAGTGGCTGACATGTCTTCTACCATATCATTTTTGGTAACAAACTTTTTCTTTAAAATTTTAATGCATTTGGCTTTGACTCACTGTTCCATTGATTTACATTGTTGTAGCCATTGTGCTTGTTGTTTTCCTGGTTCTTAGATCATTTTACATAAGTTGACATGATCTATTCTTTTTTCCAAATGTCAAATTTTAATTTTTTAAAAATCAAGTTTATTTTGTTTTTTATTTTTAAGTTAGAACTCTTTCTCCCACCCTCAGCATCCATCACTGAGTAAGGAAGAAAAATAAAAGCAATTACAAACATGTATAATAAAATAAAAAAATGTTCCCACCTTGGTCATATCCAAAAATTTTTTAAAGGGTTATATGACTCAATATGCATTCTGAGTCCTTTACTTCTCTACTACGGAACTGGTAGCATGCTTTGTCTTGAGTCTTTTTGAGTTATGGTTGGTCAGGGGTGTTGATAAGAATTCCTAGGCCTTTTAAAATTGTTCGTGTTTAACTGCATTATTCCTGGTTCATTCACTTCTCTTTCCATCACTTTATCAAATCTTTCCAAGTGTCTCTGAAAACATCTTCTTTATCATTTCTTAGAGAACAATCATCTTCCATCACATTCATATGTCATAACTTCTTAGACCTTTATCCAGTTGATAGGTATTCTTCAGTTTCTAATGCTTTGCACAACAAATAGAACTGCTATAAATATCTTTGTGCTGTTGGGAGTATGTATCTATTAGTTGTATCACTGGGTTAAAAGATATGCACAATTTAAAGGCTTTTTTGGAATAATTTCAAATTACTTTCAAGACTGACTAGACTAGTTCCACAATACTTGTTTTCCACAAATCATTTTCTATTTCTGTCAACTTTGTCACACAATGGCTGTGAATGATATCTCAGATGCTTTAATTTGAATTTCTCTAATAATTAATGTTTTAGAATATTTTATATAGTTTAGTTTTATTCCTCTGAAAACCACCTATTCATATCACTTGATGATTCAACATCTGTGGAATAGTTTTTATTCTTACAAATTTGAATCAGTTCCTTATTTCTTAGAAACTAGATCTTTATCAGAGAAACTTGCATCAAAGGTTCTCCTCCCCTCATTTACCTATTTCTCTTCTAATTTTAGTTGCATTGTTCTGTTCATACAAAAATAAATTTATTTTGCATAACCAAAATTGCCAATTTTTTTTTATCCTCTTATCTCTTGAAAGATTGTTTTACTTACTTAAGGGTTATTTTGACTGGACTTTTGATTTCATCACAAGTATAGATAGCTTCTCATAAAGACCTTCCTCTATGATTCTAGGTCTCTGCAACTTAAGATTTTAGAGTTTCTGGGACAATGAGAAATTTAGTGATATATCCAGATTCATTTTGTCAGTATATGATAGAGGAATGATTTAAATCTGGGTACTTCTGACTATAAGGCAAGCTCTCTATCCACATTGCCACATTCTTTTTATTATTCATATTTTGTCAATGAAAAATATGAGGCAGTGTGGTAAAGTGCAAAGGGAACTAAACTTGATTTCAAATTTCAACTCTGATATTTCCTGAGTGATCTTAGATAAATTGGTCCTCTTTGGTCCTCAATTGTGATCTTTATAGTTCAATTGCACGAGTTGTGTCTCTTCTGGGGACCCCATCTGGAGTTTTCTTGGCAAGGATACGAGAGTGGTTGCCATTTCCTTCTCCAACTCATTTTACAGTTAAGGAAATTAAAAGATTTATCTGGATCACACAAGTAGTAAGCTTCTAATGCTGAATTTGAAGTCAGGTCTTTCTGACTCTAAATTGAAACCACCCAGTGAGTGACTTGTCTATAGATACCCACCTATAAAGAGTTTGAAGTGGAATTTGAAGTTTTGTTATTGTTGAGTAATCTCAGTCGAGTCTTGCTCTTTATAACCTCATTTGGAGTTTTGATGGTAAAGATACTTGAATAATTGATTTCCTTTCTTTCTCCATTTCATTATATAGATGAGAAAACTGAGGTAAATGATAGGGGTGCTAGATGGCACAGTGAATAGAGCACTAGCCCTGGAGTCAGGAGGACCTGAGTTCAAATTTGACCTCAGACACTTAACAATTACTTAGCTGTGTGACCTTGGGCAAATCACTTAACCCCATTGCCTTGCCAAAAAAAAAAAAAAGTTAAAGGACTTCCCAAGAGTCACACAGCTAGTATCTGAGACCAGATTTGAACTCAGGAAGAAGAGTCTTCCTGACTTAAGGTTCTGCACTCTATCCACTGTGCCACACAGCCATCTGATAAATTTGAACTTAGCATTTCCTGATATTAAATCTAGCACTCTTCCCACTATGCCACTTTTAGACATCTGTGCCCAACTATTATTGAGTTGCAATACATCCTTTTATCATATTTCCTTGTCTAGCTACAGTATTGGTGTACAGTTACTATCAGGTTAATCTTTAATTTGCAACCAATACAGAAGATAGGAATTACATGGTCTGGCTACTTTCCTCTTGAGTTTCTAACCAGTTCTTGTGTAATCTAATTTCAACATAAAAATGCATAGGTTTGTGCTGTACAGTGTTAAAGGAAATTTCTATAAGTGGAAAAGTAATTGAAATGGCATTCTGAGCATTCATTTCAGGTATTCTTGCTTATTCGGTGCATGTTTTTGCTGTCTCCACTTTATAAACAGTCCAAACAACAGAGTGGTCTGTGATTAAATTATTCTGAAGAATACCCTCTACAAAACTATAGAGAATTATATTAGAAAGCCAATCATATCAGGGAAAGTTCTGGTACTAAGGAACAAATCTTCACACAAATGTAGATTTAGAGATTTTAACAGACTCAGAAGCCATGTTAAGTATAGAGCTGAGCATTCTGTTTTACAATATAATAAAAGTTTTGAAAATATTTCAGCAAAACATTTGGTGTGTGTATTAAAAACATAAAGGTGAGAGATTGTGATCTTTAAGGATGACAATGACCCGAAATACAGTTGGAGGATGAAGGCTTAGTAGGGGAAAGAGTAACATGTCTATCAAAGGGTCATTGTTTATCAGATTTGGAAGGAAAAGAAGTATGAATTCCCTTAATGAAATCCTGGAAAAGTAATCATCCAGATTTCACTTTAAGTAGCTTCTATTCCTGAGACAGGTTATCCTTGAATAGCTCAAATTTTAAGGAACTATTCCCTTAAATGAATGGCAAATATACTTCTCTGTAATTTTCACCCATTGTTCTTGGTTCTGTCCTCTGTGACCAAAAAAGTCTAATCCTTCTTTAACAAGACAGACTGTCAAAATACCTGAAGATAATTTTCATGACCTATCTCTTACACTAAATCTATTCTTCTTCAGGCTAAATATATGTACAGTCCATTCAGCCAATCTGTGCATGGTATGATCTGCAAGTCCTTTAATATCTACAGGTTCTTCTATAGGAGCTTTCCAGCTTGTCCATGTGTTCCAAAAATTGGAACTCCCATGAGAGTAAAATCACTGGAAATGTTGTTCAGTCATTTCAGTCATGCCTGACTTTCTGTGATCCCACTTGAGATTTTCTTCACCATTTCCTTTTCCAGATAATTTTCTAGATGAGGAAACTGAGTCAAACAGGATTAAGTGACTTGCCCAGGGGTACACAGCCAGGAAGTGTCTGAGGTGGGACTTGAATTCAGGTCTTCCTGATTCCAGGTATGGTGTTTTCTTTCCTGAAACACCTAGCTGCCCCAAGCTCCTTGTTTCTTTTTACTAAGAAATTGTTGTCTACATGGAAGAAGTGCACTCTTCCTCCCCTAAAGCACAGATCCTTGAAGAATTTGGAGGTTATCTTAATAGAATTGATTTGTATGCATGTGTGTGCCATAACTTCTTCATTTATTAAGAATTACTCTTTGTAGCAGTTAATTGGAAACAATATTCTTATATCAACAATGCTCCTATTGATCAGAACACTTTGGAAATGACTTCTTTGAATTACCTTCAGAACCAGTTTGTCAGTCATACAAAAAACTGTCTAGTACTTCCTAGTCAGTCAACAAAGTCCCTTTTTAGTGATTTACTGTGATTTGATATTAATTTTACATTCTATAAACCTAGGCCAGGAAAGTAAAAGATCTGACATCTACCAATTTCAAAAACTCTGACCATTGTACTGACTTGTTCCTCTTTTAGGATCAGCCTCCTGAAATACAGAGAGCCTCATTATCATCATCTTGGAGGCCAGAAGATGAATCTTTCAGCCATAGGGACCCATGAAACCACCCATTAAACTGTAGGAAAATTTGGGGTTGTCTCAATAGAGAACCAATGAAATTCCAAATTCTTGGAGTATTGAACTTAATAAATTACAGTTAAGCTTTAGCTTGAACATTACTTATTTAGATCTTATTCAACAAATTTGAATGTATTATCTCAAGTGATATATGTAAAGAGCTATGCAAATCTAAAAGTACTTTATAAATGCTAGCTGCTACTATTGCTGCCTTAATACTACAACTGACTTAATTTTATGGATGAGAACACCAAAGCTGAGAGATTCTAATGTCTGAGGCAGGATTTTCCCCTCTGATCTTTCCTGAATCTAAGCCAACAGAGTTTGACATTTAAAGAGACTTTAGAAATCCTCTAACCCAAGCCTTTAATTTTACAGATAAAGAAATCTAGACTTAGAGAAATTATTGATGACCATTGTAACACAGGTAGTCAATAGTAAACTGGCATTTATTGGGGCTTAACCCTATTTAAACTAGATTTTTGGTTTTATTTTGGGTTTTTTTGCAAGGCAGTGGGGTTAAGTGGCTTGCCCAAGGCCACACAGCTAGGTAATTATTAAGTGTCTGAGTTCAGATTTGAACTCAGGTCCACCTGACTCCAGGGCCGGTGCTCTATCCACTGTGCCACCTAGGCACCCCCTAAACTAGATTTAAAATGATTTCAAATCTAGTCCTCTTTTCACTCCCACACATGCATTTGAATATTTGTCTTTTTTAAAACTATAATTGAAAACATTGTCAACCCAATTTCCTGCAACCTTAGGACTGCATTTCCCACAGTACTTAGGTCCAAGAGAGTAATATATGTTGAGAAAGATTCACTCTGTTATGATCCTCACAAATGCTTAAGCTAGCCAAAGTGTGATATCACCATATAAAAGTTCTGTTGAGGTGTAACTATAAGATGAGGAGTGTAAGACTACAGTGAGAAAGGTAGGGACTGGTAGGGTATAGGAGTAAGTATGTGGCATTGATACAGAATAGGTATGGTTAGGCAACTGAAGTTGGAAAGGGAGACAGAAAAGGGACACATATGATGATACTGTTTCAAAATTTGAAGCTGGACTATAATGACTTCAGAGGAGAAGGCTTTCAAGCATTTTCTAACCTCTCTCAAAAGACTCCACAGAAATAAATGCTAAGACACAGACTGTACTACATTTAAAAACCTTTTCCCCTGAGGCTATGAGTCCTAAAATGACTGTTTCTTTGCACTATTTAGGGTATCAGAGAGATTTGTCCTCTTGCTAAGCTGGGAAAAATCAATGTGATTAAAGGAGAGGAAGGGAGAGAATTCAGTTAGAATTTCCCTGGAGGTGCAGGAGATTGCTTCCATTTGTGTATGGGTGTTCTTGCTACTAATTCCCTTTCTTTTTATGTTTGTGGTGTTACATCTTAATTAAGTGTTTTTACTACTGAATATATGTCTCTCTTATATATTCTGGAAATGGGTAAAGTTATCTATGAGGGCTTGAGCTATGACTTGCAGAGTTGATAACTTGAAACAAACTAAACTTCAGCGACTGGCAAGGCATGTTCCTGGTTAATGTAATGGAAAGTTTAATGTGATGAGGTCTTCCTTGAATTTGTCTCCATTAAAAACTGATTTCTCCAAAGTTGTGCATTTTTCTTTACCTTATTGAACAATGAAAATTATGTATCATATAATGGGCCATCGTCTTTTTCTTTAGTTGACAAGAAATTCAGAGCTAAAGTAAATATTCAATAGCAGAAATTAAAGGATTCCATGTGCTGGATAATATTTATCTCTCCATCATCTGAGTTCTCTGCATAGGCTAGCATGCTCATAAAATATTTAGCATCTGTGTTTTTAATGCTTAAGTTTTATCTTCTGCCTCTCTGCACCACTCCCATACATTGATTCTTATGATTAAATTTCCCCATGTATTTCAGGTTTGAAAAAGGAAACAAAGAATAATAACTCTGCCTCAGCCCCACCCATGGCCCAACCCTCTTTTGGCTCCACACCCTAAATAAAATTTCTAATCATTTTCTTTCTTTTGCTTCCTTCTTTCCTTCCTTCCTTCCTTTCTTTCTTTCTTTCTTTCTTTCTTTCTTTCTTTCTTTCTTTCTTTCTTTCTTTCTTTCTTTCCCTTTCTCTCCTTTCTTTCTTTCTTTCTTTCTTTTTCTTTCTTTCTTTCTTTCTTTCTTCTTTTTTTCTGTATTCCCAAAACATCACATATATAATGAATATATCTCTTTTCTTGCAACTGTGGTTCATCTGTTGCAACATTTGAAATGTTTCCAATGATTAGGATGAAAAGTCGTAGTATCCATTTTTATGATTTTTATATCTCCTTCTTAGATTAAAAATAAAAATTCTATGATTTAGTTATGAAGTTTCCTACATGTAATAAAATATTTCAGTTTTTCTATAACCTTTCTCATCTTAGCTAGGTTGACTGGTCCAGCCCTAAAATTGTCTCTTTTTTTTTCCCTAGTAGTTTAACAGGTTCTTCCTGATTCAAACAAGTTTAGATGTCAGCTTTTCAAGAGTTTGCAATGTGAAACATATTCTGGTTGTGTAAATAGTCTCCAGAGGAATATACAAATAGTCTTTATGTGAATCACACATCTCTAGTGTCCAATTAAGTCAATGAAGTTTGAACCTAGCCAATTATTAAGCTTTCAGATATTGCAGTTCAAAATGTATCTACCAAATCTAATGCAGGATTAATGTCTGAGTTAGCAAAATGATGGAAAATTCAAGGAAATGATCTAGGAAATTATCCTAAGTAACAAATGAATTATTTAAAAGAAATAGACAAAATAGTCCAAGTTCAGCTAATTTTTCCATTACTACCATTTAAAAGGAACTTCATAGAGGAGTCTGTTCCAATGCCAAACACTCCAATAACATTTTGTTTACACCTAGGTTTCTATTCCCTTTGACACTTGTGGCTTGTTTCAAATTCAAAACCATTGAAAAGCCTCAGATGTTTGCTGAAAATATGATCAACCACCCTTTAAAAAATTAATTTTACTTTCAATTCATGAAACAAAACAAGCATTTCCATAATAGTACCAAAAAAATTGTATGTGAAATGGCAAATCTATCATGTACTAGATATTCTTTTCAAATATACAACAGGGTTATCAAATAAATGACTTTTTTCTTCCCTCCCTCCACTGCCCTAGAGATGGCTACTATTAGACTTCTCAGTTGTGTTCATTGCTAGCAGAGCTCTAAATTTTACATAGAATTTTATATACTTCACAGAGTTTATAGAAAGGGTTCTTGAATTGTCATTCCCAAAGCCCTCCTGTCAGATATCATCCCTACTAACATGCCCTCAAAAGGATTTGGAAATCTATAATATATGAGATGACACTACTGCTAAACTGCTCTTGTTCTAATTTCTTTACTCACCTTCCAGGCTAATGTTTTCCGTCTTCTGAATCTTCACAATTCTATAGATAAGGCTAAAAAATTAAGAAGTTGGATGATCTGCCTAGTACTTCCTGATTTACACTGTACCATTTTTTTTGCTAGTTCTATGAAGTGAATTGAAATGTTTCTAAAATAAAAATAACTCCATAAAGAATATGATCATCATTTTTATTTGAGATAGTAAATCCCTATTTATATAGTATGACATAATCTCAGAGTTGGATGAGATATCAGCAATCACTTAGTTTAATCTATATATGAAAAATTAATCCTTTTATTGCTTTGTTTGTGATTGTAGAGATGGACAGCGGGGAGAGGTTTTTCCCTAAAAGTTTGTCTGTAAAAGGAAAGGAAGTTAGTAAAGGAGAAATCTGGGGAAGCAGAAGAAAAAGAGATGGGAATAGGTATGATATTGAAGATTAGAAGAGAGGGATAATTGTGGGGAGGAGGGAATTCAGAAAAGCAGGGGAGTAGGGAAGGGAATAAGCATTTATTAATTTCCTACTATGTGCCAAACTTCTATGCTACATGCTTTACAAATATCTCATTTTATACTCACAACAACCTTGGAGAGTAGGTACAATTATTATTCCTATTTGTCAACTAAAGAAATTGGAACAAATATAGGTTAGGGGATTTGCCCAGGATCTGACATATAGATAGAAAGTATCTGAGGAAGAACCAGGTCCAGTGTTCTATCCACTGTGCCACCTAACAGCAAGGGAAATTTTATAAGGCTAAGTCCAGAAGTTTCCTATCATCCTACAAAAGGCATGGAAAAGTTCATTTTTTTGAAATTACAAAAAATAGAATTACTTATTTTTTTGGCATTTTTAACACAAATACATTTCATGGAACTTTTTCTTTAATGTCTTCTTTCATTTAGACAGAATTTTTTTTAATTGCCCTCTTAGGACCATGAAATTAATGGAGAAAAACTTTAGTTGGAAATTCCAAAATGAAGTCTGTCACAGGAATGATTCTTTAATTCAACAACAAAAATGTATTAATCAGTTATTGTGTATGAGGCCCTTTGCTAGGTTCTCCATATTCTGACATCATACTACTATCCCTACCTTTTGTTGCTTTTTGAATAATGCAGAGGATTTAGCTGTTTATATCATAAAAGAATATTCAAGGTGAAAACAGAACTATAAAGTATTTGTTGAGACATAGATTCTAAATCAGATTTTTCCAATAGCATAAGATCTAAGATTTAGAGATATGTCAGTTTAACAACCTCCACATTTGACAGGCAGTGGACCACAAAGAAAGAAAGTGACTTGTCTAAGGTCTCAAAAATGGTAAGAAATAGATCTGGGCTTACTAGAAAGAATGTACCAAATCTGAAATAGTTAAGATATGTCCACATTTTTAAACTTCTGTTTTTATTGGTAATGAAAAGAATTATAACATTTGTACTTCATAACCTAAGTACTTGACTGTGAACCATAACATCAGGGAAGTGATGACATGGCAGCTAAGTGGTGCAGTGGAGAGAGCACAGACCTTGGAGTCAGGAGGACAGGAGTTTGAATCCAGCCTCAGACACTTGACTTACTATCCATGTGATCTTGGGCTGCTTCGCAGCCGGGGCCATCTCTAGTCCTAATTCATATCCTGCCACTGGACCCAGATGGCTCTGGAAGAGAAAGTGGCACAGCCCCCTGTCATTCAAATACAATTCACTTGCTTGTTTTGGCATCACCTCCCTGATATTATGGTCTTTGAAAAAATGAAGGACAAACAAAAAAAAAAAAACACTTGGCTGTGAAGAACATAGTCAGAAAGAATGGTTAAATTTATCCTAATATATGCAAAAGTTAATCCTGGAGGCAATATATTATGGAAGATACTCAAAGGTCAATTTTTTTAAGATTTCTATGCAGGAGTATTTCAATAGAATGGAAAAGATGATGAATGATCCCATTATCTATCAAAAGGCAATCAAAAATACATAAATGATTTCTATCCTACATGCCTACTTTCACACTATTTTGAGAGTGATTTATCCATTCAGTGAGATTATCCTTGATGAAAACATATGAAGAGAACAATTAAGCCTTTTGCAAATGATTTTCTTTAAATAGATCATATCTTCATAGTCACATGAGGAACTAAGAAACAGAAAAAAGATCTACCATATTCCCCAAAAGTTGATTATAAGAAACTATAGACTCAGTAGAGTGGAATGCAATTTTAAAAGGGTTCCTAATTGCATATGTTAAGATAATCAAAGATTTTTTTTTAAAAAACTGTATCCTATATCATTTTCAAACTAGAAGATGCTCAATAACCAAAGATGTATTCCACTGTTCTGTGGGATGTCAGTCACAAAGTTCCAATAGGGTTTTTCCCTTTGGGAAGGAAAGATTTTTTTTTCCCTGTTATTCCTTTTTAAGAAAGATATATCAATAACATTGAATCCTGGGGGAAAAATGGAGTTTCCACTAACAGATTTCATGATTCCACATAAAGGATAGGCCCATTTGTACTGGAAAAGCAATATGTATGAAGAACTAGTATCAGTCTGATCATGTCATGCCAAAATGAACAATGTACTTAATAAGTAATGAAATCAGAGAATTTCAGAATGGAAAACAACTTGTGTCCATCTAGTTCAATTCATACTAGAAAGAATCCTCTCCATAACATAGCCAGCATTAAGTCTCTGTTTGAAGATCTCCAATACCCTGAAGCCCACTAGCTCCCCAAGAAGCCCATTCTACTTTTGACTATTGTTGTTCAATTATTTTCAACATTTTTTGTGACACCATTTGGGCTTTTCTTTAAAAATACTGAAGTAGTCTGTCATTTCCTTTTCCAGTTCATTTTATACATGAGGAAACTGAGGCAAAGTCAATTGATTTTCCCAGAATCTTATAGTTAGTATCTTGAGGCCAGATTTGAAATCAATAAAATGAAACTTCCTAACTCAACACCTGGCATTCTATCTATTGCTCTACCTAATTGGTCCTATTTTATATTTAGATCACTTTAATTCTTAGATAAATAAAGCATTTGTTAAGTACTTACTATATTTTAGGGCCATGCCAAGTGTTGAGAATACAAATACAAGCAATAAGACATTCTCTGCCCTTAAAGAGCTTACATATCAATATAGAGGAAGCTAAAAATCCGATTGAAAAGAAAGTGAGGTAGAGAAATAATCCATACAGTCAGGACCTGAACTGGCTAGCATGGTGACTTCCTTCAATGGAACTTCTAGGAAGTACTCACCAATCAAAGGACTAGGCCATAAAGGTGAAAGCCCTGCCAGGGTGAGAAGGTTGCTGGATTGAAGGTAAAGTAGTTTGTGGAGCTCCAAAGCGAGCCAGGCTTTAAGCATTAGGAAGATTTTCCTGACATCAATTCTAATTTTCGTCCCTTAACAACTTCAATCTATTGGTCCTAGGCTTATCCTCTGCGGTCAGTTAAAACAAGTGTAATATTTCTTCCATGATACAGCATGGATTAAATATGTAATTATAGATATATAGATGCCCCTCCCAGCTCTGAGACTGAGTCTTCCTTTGTCCAGGGAAATATGCCCACTTGCTTTTACTGATTCTTCTACAACATGGACTCAATATCCTTTAACATCTTAGTTGCCTTTCTCTAAACTTATTGCTATCTATCTTAAATTTTGACACCCCCCACAACTGACTACAGCATTTGAGATGTAGTCTACCCAAAGTACAGCAGGATCATCACCTCCTTATTTTAAGAGAACTAATACTCTCTTCCTAGGTATAAGCTATAAACCACATCATTTCCAAACCAGCCATTATCCCTAACTTCTCCTTACTGAAACTTTGGAGTCCATCTCTAGGAATTCCACAGGCTCTGCTTAGATGATTTTTCACTATCTTGCCTAGAATTAAAACTGTTCCTCATTTCCTGGTCAAAGCATGATGACCATGCCTCCAACTTTCCAGTTCTCCTTTATGTGTTGTCTGTGATTAGAGTGTATGCCCCTTAAGGGCACAGATTGTCTGGCTTGCTAGTATTTGAATCAACAGCACTTAGCACTGCCTAATATCTATTAAGTGCTTAATAATTTTTCTTTTTTCTTAAGTTCTTCTTTCCTTCCTTCCTCCCTTTCTTCCTCCCTCCCTCCCTTCTTTCTTTCAGGGTCACTAGAAACGTTATCTGTTTTTATATCTTTTTAAGTCATCTTAAATAAATCTATCTTGTTGAAATTGAACCTTTATGGTAACACTTTGTTTTACTGAATCAAATACTACTTTATGTTCAACAAAAAGTAATGACATTGAGATCTTATATTCTTTACATCTTTTAGTCAATTCTGTGATGGTAAAGATGTGGTCTACTCTGAAATATCAATTGCCTGATGATTTTCTACTAATACCCATCATTAAGGGTATTCTCAATATGGGATACACAGATAATTTCCAGAAATGTTTTACAATCTAGAGAACCAAGATCTTGAAAATAATCAAAACAGCAGATAATCAAAAAGACAATGTTGAAATGTTAATGACTTGCACATGAGAATTTTGCAAAAGATATCTATTAAAGGGGATGGATTTGTTCTAAAACAAGAGTGAAGAAAGAGTAAATGAAACCACATCCTGAATTGTTAGTCATATTTCCTGAGAAATGACTAGAGTATGACTGGAAAGAATTCTAGCATTTGTTTAGGCGACTTATGGAAACATATAGGAATCATTTAGGATGAAAAGACATAGAAAGATTACAAATTACACCTGACCATTAATATCTAATAGCATAAACATACTTGGCTACATGCTTTTCCCCTCCCAACCAGAGGCTAAGTTCCAGTAAGGCAAGAACCATATCTTATCTGAAGTTATAACCTAGAGCAACTACTACATTTTTCCAGATATGCTAGACACTTAATTATTAATTAAATTAAACTGAATTGAATTAAGAGGGAAAAGATTGGTTGAGGAGATAATACCAGAGTGTAATAGCTATGGCCCCAAATAGTTTGCCTTCAAGTTTGGAAAGTGGGGAGAAATGGGCAAGAAAGAAGGAAAATGGTGAAAAGAAACTAGAGAAAGGTTATCCTGGGGCAATAAATAGCATTGAGGAAAACCTTCTTTATCTCCCAATCTGATTAGGGAATTCAGGCATAAACAAACTTACTGGTATGTACTCACCTGGTTCCATTTCCACAGCATTGCTAACTGATTTTCAGATAGAATAAATACTTCCTGAGCCCCTACTGTTGTTCAATGCACTGAACATGCACATTTGACTCACCTCACTTTAGCTTCCTAATCTGCCCCATACTACCATAGTTAGCTCTCATGTGACAATCTACTTCCAACTTATTCCCCCAAAAGATAGCTTTAGAACAGCATGCTTCTTCTTTCTTTTAGACTAGCACATACTATGTTTTCCAAAGGAAGCATGAACAGAGAATCACTAATTGTTTCATGGATTTCTAATTAAATTTGTCACTTGACAAGTCTCAACATTATCACTCCATTTAAATTTCCATGCAGGATCATCATTGCAGAAATGATATCATTCAACCTTAGTAGCCACAGTATATAAAAATCAAATCTTATCATTAAAGCAGGAGTAGGAAATTTTGGGCCCATGTGTTGTATAAGGCCCATGGCCTACAAAATCATTTGGTCTGGTGCTACTCTGGCCACTTCAGGCAGAACTTAAAATTCAATAAACTAGGAAATTTTTATTGGTGAATCAATAAATATTTGACCAAATATAGCAGACTAATGGTGTCATAAATATGTAAATGGCCTTTGGTAGAAAAAAAATTCCTCATTCTTGCATTAAAGCAAGTCCCTACCTTTGGTTACTAATATATGATTCTTTCTCTTGATTGAAAAAAAAAAGCCCTATTTTACTGACTTTTTACAGAACAAACAAAAATGAAACCCTAGGGTGTATTTATCAAAAATACAGGGATTTTTTTTTTAACAAAAGAGGAGTTCTTATTTTTTTGTCAAATAGAATTTAATGAATCTACAACTGTGCATGGAACTGATTCAGATGCTATTCAACTTAAACCATTGTTTAATTCAAGCTTATTCTTTTAATCAGAGTATTCTAATAAATAGCTATTTCTAGTTCCCTAGGACAAATTTCAAATTAAAATATTTAAACAAATTTCAAATTAAAACATTAGTCTTTCAAACTTAGTAATTAGAAACTATATAAAAGGAAATCCATTTGCTTTAAAGGCCAGTTTCATAGCAGATAAGGAATACTGGTGAACAAGATAGTTAGCAATTCAGAACCTTGAACTAAAATTTCATAATGGGTCTAATTATGACATACGATTAAAAAATAAACATCTATAGCTCAAAGTCAGGAGATACTTGATGAATGTTTTTGATCATAGGAGAAATAAATTAAGTGATTAATAAATGCTATCTATCTTATAACTAGTTTACTCTCTCCATTCTTTTGTTTTTCCTTATTTGCAGAAAACAGAACTCCAAGTTTCACAGAATCATAAAATATGAGATTCAGAAAGAATATAAGTGATTTTTTAATTGCACAAAACTAACAAACTTCAGTTGCTCTATTTGAGAGATTTATCAGAGAAAATTTATGCTTTGAAGATTGGCTAGAGAAAAGGAAAGGAGGCAGTTTTTCAGAGAAAGGCTTCATATCTAAAATATATAGAGAACTGAGTCAAATTTTTAAAAAAATCTATGAGTATTTCCTCAATTGATAAATAGTCAAAGTTTAGAAACAGACATTTTTTGGAAGAAAGAAATCAAACATATATAGTCACATTAAATGATATAAATCTTCATTGATTTGAGAAACGCACATTAAAACAACTTTGAGGTACCATCTCATACCTATCAAATTAGCTAAAATAAGGAAGGGGAAAAAGACAAATTCTGAGAGAGATATAAAACTATGAACTAATTCAAACATTTTGGAAAGCAGTCTGGAATTTTGTCCAAAGAGTTAAAAAACTGTGTATACCTTTGAACCATTAATATCAATAATAAGTCTATATCCTAATGAGATCATAAAAAACAGGAAAAGCCTCACATGGTAAAAAATATTTATAGCAGTTCTTTTTATAATGGCCAAAAATTGGAAATTGAAGGGATGTCCATCAATTGGGGAATGATTGAAGAAGTTATAGTATATGAATGTTATGGAATACTATTGTTTTGTAAGAAATCATAAGTGATTAAACTTTAGAGAAGCTTGGAAATACTTGCATGAACTGATGCTGAATGAAGTGAAAAGAACCAAGAAAACAGTGTACACATTAACAACAACACTGAGATGATCAACTATGATGGATCAGTCCCTCCCCTCACAGAGATCAAAGTCAATTCTAAAAGACCTGTTATGAAGAATGCCATCTACACCAAAGAAAAAACTATGGAGTCTGAATGAACAGCAAAACATAATATGTTCACTTTTTTAAAACTTCTTTTTTGTTTTTCCTTTCTTTTTCCATGATTTTCCCCCTTAGTTCTAATTCCTCTTTCACAGCATTACTAATATAGAAGTATGTTAAACAGTATTGTACATATACAACTTTTACCAAATTGTTGGTAAACCTGGGGATAGGGGGAAAGAAGGCAGATAAAAAATCTGGAATTTATAAATTTTCAAATGGATCTAAGTTGAAAACTACCTTTGCATTTAATTGGAAAAATAAATTAAAATTTCAGTTAAAAGAACTGCATTGGTTCTGGTTGGTTTTTGTCTTTCATTATCAATGAAGACCAAAATGATATCACTATGTTTGAGACAAATTACAGTGTTTCCTGCTATTGCTGATCAGAACAATATGAGCTCAAAATGCTATTCCACAGGTTGGGCACACATAGTCCATGTGGACACCTGGAGTGGGCATTCTAAACTTATGGATGTCACGTTTCCTTTGAGCTGCTTCAATTTTGCCTTCTTCACTGATGAGGGCACATCATGCTGGGAGGTCCTGTACAATCAATTCTACAGTTCTTCAAGGAGATCTTCAGGTGTCACTTCTGACTCCCTTGTGAGCATTTGCTCTGTGTGAATTCTCCATAAAATAGTATTTTTGTCAAGTGTATTCTAATGTATCCAGCTCATGGTAGTTGCACTCTCATGTTGGAATGTTAGGAAGTTTAGCTCAAGAAAGGACCTCAGTGTCTGGTATCTTTTCCTACCAGGTGAGCTTCAGAATCTTCCTAAGACAATTTAAATGGAAGCAATTAACACCCCTACTATTATTACTATTTTATTTTATTTTGGGTCTTTTTTTTTCTTCATTTTGGTTTTTGCAGGGCAGTGGGGATCAGGTGGCTTGCATGTCACACGGCTGGGTGATTGTTGGGTTTACGAGGCTGGATATGGGCTCGGGTGCTCGTGGCTCCAGGGCTGGTGCTTCGTCCATTGCACCACCTGGCCATACCTACAATTATTACTATTTTTTTTATTTTAATTTTTTCCTCTCCCCTTTACTTTTTTCGCCCAAGCAAGTCTATCTATATTCATGGGGGGAGAGGTATTTTGTTTATTTGTAAACAAGAATATTTTATTAATGTAAAAAAACTTTGTACAAAATGAGAATAAAAAATAAATTTAAAAGTGAAAAGGCTTGTATACAATTAACCAATTAGTTTAGTGTGTATGTAGACAAGCATAAATTCAAGTAAAAATAAAAGAGAACACTTTTGGAAATGGAAATATATTGACTGTCTTCTTTAAATAAATAAACCTAATAATTGCTTTTTAAAAAGAGTTACTGGTACTTGAATGATTTTTTCCTATAGATGGGAAGCAAATAAACAGGGAATTGGTACCTACAATGATAAATTGGGGAGTTTATCACTCCAAAAACAGGGTTACCTCTGGCAACCTGAGTTGTAGTTGTGTAGTGGTAAACCTTCTGGAAAACTATTTCTCCTAATGTTAAGGCAAGCTGGAGTAAGCAAGACATTTGAGAGAAAGCAATGAGGGGAGGGGTTGGTGGGTAGGAATGTCTTAGACAGACAAAGAGATAGAGTTCAGTATTCTATCCAGGATCAATTTGAAATCAGAAAGATCTGGGTTAAAATTCCAGGTTAAAAATAATATCTAGCATTTATATAAATATATAAATATATTTTTATTTACTTATATATAATATATGTAAATATATAAACTATATAAGTAAATAAAAATATATAAATTATATAAAAATTTATATAAATTGTTTTATGCATGTTATTTCCATAGATCCTTACAACTCTGTGAAGTAAGTGCTAATCATATTTTATAGATGAGTGACATAGGTTTTATAAATGATTTACCATTCAATTGGTTTTCTGGCCAATGATTAGATACCAAAGAATCTTAATGAATGAGTTGCTGGTTAGCTTCATCTGAAGTGATTTGAGAAATCAGCCTATACATGAACTGTTAGACAAAAGCAAAGTGCAATAGTGTTTCAATGAAAGAGAGGAGAGAGAGAGAGAGAGAGAGAGAGAGAGAGAGAGACAGAGACAGAGACAGAGACAGAGAGACAGAAAGAGAATTTAGATTATGTTGGCTCAGGTCCTTGCCCTGCTTTCAAGGAGGCAATGGTTCACCCAAGGTATCCTAATACAGTCACTGGAAAACTTTCTAATTCCATCTCTGTCATCATACTATGTATGTTTTAGCTTCCTAAATAAAAGATTTAATGTTGACAATGGTGAATTCATTTAAAAAATATTTATTGTATGTCTGCAAGGCAAGTCATATGCCTCTCTGAGCCTTGATTTCCTCATTTGCAAAATAGGGATAATAACAGTTTATAATAACTGTCTCATAGGATTCATGTGGATTCAAGTAATGGCTCACTTTGGGACATTTTACCATTTCATCATCTTGAAATCATTTTTAAACCCCAAGAGTTTAGAAGAGCTCAGGGATATTATAATTGACATACTCCTACTGCCTAGTTATGGAATTAATAGAATATAAGAATTTTAGAGTTAAAAAGAACCCCAGAGGACATCTAGTTCAACTATAGAAGAAAAAATTATCTGTTCTGCAATATACTCATGAAGAAATCATCTAGTTTTTGTTGAAGGACCTAAGGTAACAGAAATACCACTTTTTTAAAATTTTATTTATATAAGTCAATGGGGTTAAGTGACTTGCCCAAGGTCACATAGCTAGACAATTATTAAGTGTCTAAGGTCAAATTTGAACTCTGGTCCTCCTGACTCCAGGGCCCATGAACTATCCACTGTGCCATCTAGATGCTCCAGAAACTACTATCTCTTGGTGCGGTCTATTCTATTTTTGAATAATTCAAATCTTAGGAAATTGTGGAGTTTTAAAAATTTCTCCTGACATCAAGCTTAAATTTGCTTCTTTGCAAATTTGTTATCTCTAGTCCACAAGATAACTGGGCAAATGCTTCAAGTCAGCTATTATAGCCATCCTTCCCCAAGTCTCTCCTCCCAACATAACATCCCCAGCTCTTTAAATTGATCCTCATGTCTTATGAACTATAGACTCTTTATTATCCTCATTAATTCAGCATCAGAATTAGCAAAATCTTTTCTAAGATAGTGTCTAGGGCGGCTAGGTGGCACAGTGGATAAAGCACCGGCCCTGGAGTCAGGAGTATTTGGGTTCAAATCTGGTCTCAGACACTTAATAATTGCCTAGCCGTGTGGCCTTGGGCAAGCCACTTAACCCCATTTGCCTTGCAAAAAAATAAATAAATAAATAAGATAGTGTCTAGAAACAAATACAATACACCAGTTATACCAGATCAGAGTCCTTTAGGAGTAACACTTATTATTCCTAATTTCCATGACTCTTAAAACATCTTAAGATAACCCTAATTTCCTTAGTCACCATAGCACACTGTTCATTCACATATAACTTGTAACCCAACAAAAATTTCCAAATCTTTTTCAGATGAACTGCTTTCTAGTTTTTCTTGATCTCGTATTTTTTAAGTTCATTTTTTGAAACCTAGTATAGCACATTATATTTATCCATATCATATGTCAACTTATTAGATTTGGCTTAGTGTTCTAGCCTCTCAAGGTATTTTTGCATCCTGACTAAACTTCCACCTTGGCATCATCTGTCAACTTGATAAACATTCCATCTTTACCTTAATCCAAGTAATTTATAAAATGCCTAGCCCAGGATATAAAGGGTTGACAAGATTCCTTTCTTTATCTGTTTACAGAATAACACCACTTCTCATATCCTATTCTACAACACACTTATTTCTAACCTTTGAGATTGAATTGCCAGTCCCCTGGATATGGTGGGCTCAGGGGCTGCTGCCAAGTTGATGGACTTTGTTCTTGTGAAGAGAGGGCAAATATTACATATATCCCTTGGAGCCCTAATGGTAGTCAAAACATTCATTTGTCATGCAAAATGTCATCAGGAGAAGTGACCTTGGGGACCAAGTCTTTGCAAGTCTGAGTGGTTTTACCCTGAGTAATATAAATAACCACATTCATTTGGTTCCAGAGAGAGCTGTGGGACTTGAAGCACAATTGCAGATGGTTTGTGTGGGGAGAAGGGGGTGTGGGAGGGTGACTTAGAATGTTTTCTCAAGTTTCTGCAACTCATGAGAAATTTTGCCATAGATGGGGTACAGTGCCCCCCAGGGATGGGGGAAATGAGGACAGTTTTCTGTGAAATCATTTAGTCCCAACTTAATGTTAAGCATAGAGACCAGGCTAGAGATGAGATGGTCTGACTTCTGTGTAAATATGTTTTGATACTGTCCAGTCAAATGTCTAATAAATAAACTGCTGAAAAGTAATGGATGGGAGTTTGGGTTGGGAAGGGGGGAGAATCAGAACTTGACCTTCTTTTGGGTCTTGATCTTCCTGCCCTGTCCTTCTCCCTCAGCCAGGGTTCTCTTATGAACATTACAGAAGCTGCAAAATGGAGACTTCTTCCTCAGCTGCCTAGTAACATCTCCATTATACTGTTTGCATTTAGGAGACAAGGACAGGGAGGACAAAAAATAAATAAATGGAACTGAGAATCTACAAAGAATCCATCAGAAGAGATGAACTATACCTAGTGAGAGCCTCCTGAGCAAGCAAGAGGACTTCCAAGAATTGTGTATTATTGCTTTGTGGCATGTGATTTCTACAATTAAACCCACTTTTCCCTAGACTCTAAATGTAATAATGGGAGAGTGTCACAGATTTAGGGGAGGATGTTTTGTACTAAGTATTTTTCTACTATATTACCTTAGAGAACACCCCTTACAAAAATCTGATTAAGTCTGAGTAACCAATTGCTATCAAAGGGAGACCTGAGTTCAAATACTGTCATATATTTACTAGCTGGGTAAGTCACTTAACCTAGTTAGTCACTGTTTTTTCATCTGCAAAATGGGGATAATGATAGTATCTGCCTCCCAGGATTGTTATGACAATTAAATAAAACAAAATATATAAAACATTCACAAACCTTTCTTTGCCAGGTTGTTCAATGGATAGAGAACTAGCCCTGGAGGACTCGAGTTCAAATCCCACCTCAGACACTCAACACTTACTAGCTGTGTGACCTTGGGCAAGTCACTTAACCCTGATCACCTCACATCTAGGGCCATCTCAAGTCCTGATCCATATCTGGCCACAGGACTCAGATGGCTCCAGAGGAGAAAGTGAGTCTGGTGACTTAGCACAACAAATCCAATTCATATGTATATCATGGCATCACCTCCCTAATGTCATGGTCTTCTTCAAGAAGGGCAGGGGTTGGCTAGGTGGCACAGTGGATGGAGCACCAGCCCTGCAGTCAGGAGTACCTGAGTTGAAATATGGCCTCAGACACTTAATAATTACCTAGCTGTGAGGTCTTGGGCAAGTCATTTAACCCTATTTGCCTTGCAAAAACCTAAAAAAAAAGAATGAAGGGCAAACATCACATGCTGCATAAATACTAACCACTCAGAGGTCCTGGGTGATGGGTTACCTTGGAATTTGTAGTGGATTTGGGTTGTCACTTTGCCAATACAGAGAATTATACCAGTACTCCCTGGGATAGTGAGATGGAGATCCCAATAGAAAAATCTTTCCTCTGGTGGGGTGGGGTGGGAAGATGTATATCCATCACCTATTGCATGCAATAGAAAAGTACAGAAAGAGATAGCTACATGAGGTAGAATGGCAAAAGAACAGTGGTAGGAGGGATGATTAAAAAAAACTCCCAGGGAGCTGTGGAGAACTGCTAGAAGAACAACAATGAGACCAAGGACTGGGAATTGTGTGGAGCTGCAATAGGTGACACAGATATTTAAAACTCTGTGTGCCCAAAAATGAACTCATTATTTTTTCCCCTAAATCCTCTCTCCCCTTCCAAAATGCCTTATGCCTTATTGAGGGAACCACTATTCTCTCAGTCCCCCAGGCTCAAAAACCTTGGTTAACTCCCCACTATCTTCCAGCCTCACCCTATATCTCTATCTGTTGCCAAGGTCTATCTATTTCACCTTTTTTACATGTCTTGGTTGTGCCCCCTTCTCTCCTCTGATATGACCACCAACCTAATGCAGACCCTTTCTCCTCATGCCAGAACTTTTACAATATTGGTTTGCCTTCCACAAGTCAACTCCCACTCCACTACATCTTCTGTTGAGCTACCAACGTGATTCTAAAGCCCAGGTCTGAGTATGGCATTCAATAAATTCCACTGACTCCCTATCACTTATGATAATGACATATAAAAACCATTGTTTAGTGTTCAAATCCCACACCAATCCAGTCTTCCTTTACATTTTACCTCTCTACTTATGGTCTGACTCAGTCATATTGATTAATTTGCTGTTTACAAATAAGACACTCCATCTTTCAGTTCTGGGCATTTTCTCAGACTGCCCCCACACTTGGAACGTTCTCCTTCCTAAACTCTACTTCTTCAGTTCCATGTTCCAGTTATGGAAAACTATCCCTCTTAATTGTAGTTCCTTCTTGCCTTTAATTATTTCCATTTATCCTGCCTAAAGTTTGTGTAGATATTTGCTTGCCTAATATTTCCTACTTAATATTGTGAACTTTTTGAGAACAGGAGCTAGTTTCTTTGTATCTCCAGTGCTTAGCAAAGTGTGATGATGTTTGTCCTTCATTCTCAAAGAAAACTATGACATCAGGGAGGTGATACCATGACAAGCACATGAATTGGATTTGGGTGAGGGGGGTGCTGTCCTAAGTCACCAGCATCATTTTCTCCTCCAGAGTCATCTGGATCTAGTGGTCAGATATGAATTAAGATGACTGGAGATGGCCCTAGATTTAGAGCAATCAGGGTTAAGTGGCTTGCCCAAGATCACACAACAATAGTGTCAATTGTCTGAAGTTGGATTTGAACTCAGATCCTCCTGATTCTAAGGTCAATGCTCTAGCCATGACACCACCTATCTGTACTGCTAAGTATCATAGCTAACTCATAGCAGGGCCTTAATAAATATTCATAAGTTAACATGTTGAGCACTCCAAGAGTTGATGCTTACTGAGTGCTCCAACTCCTTTATGCTTGTAAATAACTGAGGTTGTATAATCTGGAGGGATGGGTTGCTCATGAATTAGTGCAATATTTCATTGAGATCTGGTAAGAGCTCTATTTATTTCATCTGACCTATAATTTTTCCTCTTTTAAATTTCATAAATACTGTTCTTGCTAGGTAACCCAGTAGCAAAATATTGGAGAGTATCATATAGCAAAATTTCCAAATTTCATGTATGGGGGGAATGTACAAGGGAACTGAACACCCCCCCCCCGGGGGGGAAAAATTTACCAAAGTTGCTCCTGTCACATTATCTTTTGACTCAAGAGATTTAGCAGGGGTGTGTTGAAGCATCAGCTTGAACCAGTTTATGAGAGCCAATTGTTAAATTTTCAGCATAAGTATTTTCACTTCAGAATTTAGATTATAAATCAGAGTTTGAGCTATTTTCTAGAATCTAGTTTTTGGAAACAATTGGAGAAAATTTTAATAATGCAGATTAAATTTAAAATTGTTTTGTTTGGAGAGCAAATTAGAATTATGCCAAAGAATATAAAATGATACATACCCTTCAATCCAGCAATTCTACTATTGGTTCTGTTTCTCAAGGTGATCAGAGTGAAAAAAGAAAAGAATTTAGATATTCTGAAATCTTCACAGCAACTCTCTTCATGGTGGCAAAGAAGTGAAAAGTGAGGAGAGGCCTTCCCTGAATAAGCTAGGGTATATGAACATGATGGAAAACTACTATACTATAAGAAATGATGAGCAGGTTGATTTTAGGGGAAAAGATGCAAAGATTTGCTTGAAATGATGAAGACTAAAATGAGCAAAACCAAGAGAACATTGTATATAGCAACAGCAATATTGTTCTAAGAACAACTTTGAATGACTAAGCTGCCCTGAATTATATGAATATTCAGTTCAACTACAAAGGACTTATGAGGGAAAATGTTTCCATAGACAGAACTGATATGATATATATATATATATATATATATATATATACATTATATATATTTATATATGGAATATGTATTGGATGGTTTCACATATATATATTGATATCAATGTTGACCTTCTCCAATGTGGGCTTGAAAGACAGGGAGGGAATCTCATAACTCTATAAAAATTAAATTTAAAAGTATGCTGTACATTTTTTTTCAATCAGAGAACCAATCATAAAACATATAGCAGCACAACCCTGGTAAAAGAATTGTAAAGTAATTATATTAAACTGTACAGTAGAAAGAGTACTAGATTTGACATCAGTTTGGAATCTGGACTCTGTTACTTGCTATATGTATGATTTTTGGATGAGTCAGTGATTCTTTCTCTACTATAATGCCCTCTTCTATATAATGAAGGAATTGCAATAGATGATCTCTAAGGTCCCTCCCATTTCTAAATCTATGACTCTATGATCTTAACTATAATCTTCTTTCTCTATTCCCATTAGAATTGTGGGATCAGCACTATTATATAATCTATTGCTGAGCTCTTGGCTAAGATAACCTGCTTTTCCAAGCAAAATTGGATTGATGGTCTTGAACAACTATATGCAACATCTAACCAGATTCCAAGACAGAGACGCCTTTTCAGTTTTAAAACTTAATATATGCCTATTGCCATCAGAGCAACAACAGACTACATTCAGTAGCATGAATGAATTCCAGGTTTCACTCATTACCTAGGGGGTATTAAGTATGGAGACTAAATATTCCCTCCAGAGGTGCACATTGCAATTCATCTATGCATTCTCATTTTAAGCAATTCTAATAATATCTGTCATATTTTTAGAGTTGTACTCAATTTAGAAGTTTTGAAATGTGACTAAATCTTGAGTAATCACTTAAAAGCTATTAAAGAAGCAAGAAATGGGGACAAAGGCCACTTAAAGTAGTTTCTATTCAATGGAAAAACTATATCTTGCACATTTGAAAAAGTGCAATCAATCAGTCATTCATCAAGAAGAATAAAATAGGTCATGTAAACCAAGATATAAGAAATGCAACAGAAAAAGATGTCAGGAAATAATTTAGTTGGAATAGGAGAGGGAAGGAAACTTGGCTTCTATCGTGGGAAGGAGTAATCAGTATAAGACCTCATTCTCAAATACAAATGTTCATATCACTTCATATGAAAGCATAGTTCTTGTCAAATCATTCCTGTGGAGTGCTGATCCCTTAAACTTTCAAAGGTTCTCATTACCTACTAAATCAGGTCAAAAATTCATAGACTTCCTAGTTAAAACCTTCCACAATTTCTCACCCATCTTTCTATTTATTTTACACTATTTTCCTACATATGCTGTAGATTTCATCCAATCTCAATTATTCTCTATATTCTGATATCTTGCCTTCTCCTCAAACTTCTTGCATGTCTCTGTTTTTTACTCCCAATTGCACTTTTTTGAAACCTTTTTTTAAGGATTGATTCAGATGCCATCTAATTCATGAAGTTTTGATGATCTCCCCAAACAGAAGTTATTTTTTTTCTTCCTAAATTTTTCATTAGCACCTGAATCCTTTCCTGAATCTTCACAGACTCCTTTGGACACTTACTTTCTAATAGATAGCTGGGTAGTACACCAGGCAGGTAGATGGTCCAGGGTATAGTGCATAGGTAGCCAGAAAGACTTCAGTTCAAATCCTACCTCAGAGCTCTTACTAGCTATATAAACCAAAGCAAGTCATGTGATTGGTCCTCAGTTTACTCCTTAGCAGTTATCTTTCCAAGAATGTTAATATATTTGAATTGACATAGGTAAGGTGCTTTGTAAACCTTTTGTTGTTGAGACATTTCTGGCTTTCTATGATACCATTTGTAGTTTTCTTGGCAGATACTGGAGTGATTTACTATTTCTTTCTTCAGTTCAAACAAGGTTAAGTGACTTGCCCAGTCACACAGATAGCTAGTGTCTAAGGTCAGATTTGAATTTAGGTCCTCCTAATTCCAAGGTAGGGTCCTCTACCCATGGTGCCACCTAACTGCCCTTGAAAGCCTTACAATATATATATATATATATATATATATATATATATATATATATATATATATATACATATATATGTATATATGTATATATATATATATGTACATACATATATATATATATATGAATGGTAGCTTTTACTACTACAGATATTTGTTTATATCCTTATCTTTTCTCATCTTGAAAAATCATAAACTCTCTGAGGGCAGGGACTATGTGTCTTTCATTTTTTTTATTACAAATTTCACACAACATCCTCCATTTACAATGGAGTAAATAGAGTTCTCAATTTGAAGTTAATTCTGATTCTGTTATTTAATAATGATAATTAGCATTCATACTATTTTAATAGTACTCTACACATTACTTCATTTGATACATTTCATAGCAAGAAACTCATTTCATAGTTGAGAAAACTGATGTTGAGATTCAAAAAAGTAATGAGGCTGGTGTCTGAGGCAAGTATTTGAACTGGTCTTTCTGACTATTCATCTATCCACTATGACACCTAACTGCCTCAATGGCTTTTTTTTTTAGGTTTTTATAAGGCAATGGGGTTAAGTGACTTGCCCATGGCCACATAGCTAGGTAATTATTAAGTGTTTGAGACTGGATTTGAACTCAGGTACTCCTGACTCCAGGGCCAGTCCTCTATCCACTGCACCACCTAGCCACCCCTCAATGTTTAATAATCATGTGCCCCCTCACTCTCCCTCACCCCATATATTCAAATCATGTTTCCTCTACATTCTCAATTCTTACTTGTTTCCCTTTCTGTCCTCTCACAAAGTCATCACCAAGTATAGGCATTTCTCACCTCTTACCAAAATTAATATAATAGTTTTCTAATTATTTCCCCTGCCTCAAATATTATTACCCCACTCTAATCTATTCTTCATGAAATTGCTAAAGTGATTTTCCTAAAATATAGGCTTGGTCATATTTGCCTTCTATTCAATAAACTCTAGTCTATTACTTCCAGAAGCAAATATAATTTTCCCTGGTATTTAAAACTCATTATTACCTGACTTCCTTTTTCCTTTCTAATTTTTCCCCTCTCTGATTCTTTTGTGAAGGCAAACTAGAACATCTTTTGTTTCATTTCTTACCTAGCTTTAAATCATTGAATGGGTATTATCTCAGACAAACTGAGACCTGGGAAAACCTAAACTTAAAAAGGCCAAGGTCTCCTACTGCATTCTGGGCTATCTCTGGTGGTCCTGACCAGTGTCTTGCCACTGGACTCAGATGACCCTAGGAGAGAGTGAGGTTAATGACTTTTGACAGGACCCTGCCTCATTTCAATCCATTTCACTTGCAAGACTTCACCCTTCTGATGTCATCGGTCCTCTTCAAAAATGAATGCCATGCAATAATAATAATAACCCGATTCCCTTTTTCCTTTCCAATCTTTTTATAATTCAACTATACTACTTGCTGTTCCACATGTTCCACATTCTATCTCTGTTCTTCATGCTTTTGAATTAACTGTTGTTCTCCCATGAAAAGTTCTTCCTCTTCACTTCTATACTTTAGTTTTCCTGTTTTCTTCTCCTGTTTATCACCTTATATAGGAAGCCTTTCCCTATCTCCTTCTGCATCTATTTCCTTCTCCTCTGTGATAACCTTTAATCTACTCTGTATATCTCTTGTATAAACTTAATTATTTAGACGGTATCTCCTCCATGAGAATGTGAGTTACTGGGGTGTGGGGGGGAATTGTGGGGAGAGAATGAGGGACAAGGTCGGTTTCCCTTCTTTGAATCCCCAGCACTTAGCATAGTGTGTAGAGTTTATAGGCATAAAGTGGGAGATTAAGAAAAACTTGTTGATTGATTGATTTCTCCAAGATTCAGTATTCTCATTTATAAAATAATAATAATAATTAATAATAATACCTTTGATGCTGTTCTCATGTTTGTTGTGAGGCTCAAGTGAGCTAGCATATACAATGTTCTTTGCAAACTTTAAAATATTATAAAAATGTCAGGTGATATTTTTATGTACTTGTAATTGTTTATAATCAAAAAGAATAAAATCCTTTGATTAACAATTTGACAAACTCACTTTGGAATACTGTATCATTTTAGACACCTTATTACCCAAAATGAATTATCAGATCAGAAATAGAAACCTCAGAGATGATTTCTCTCTGTTTCCCCTTAATGATAAACTTTTTAAAAGAAGTGAGTAACAAGCACATACATTTTTTCTCTGTGTAAAAGGCAGGTTGGCCTTTTACTTTCAGTCAGTCTTGTATATTCAGTCTTGTACATATAGTACTAGTACATTCAGAGACACTAGGCAACTCCCCAAAATATCAGCCCTTTCTACTTAGCAGTACCTTAAGTGTCAACATTTTAAACTCATTTCCTTGGGTCCCAAAGGAATTTCTTTTTTCTTTTTGGTCTCCAAAAATATATGATTCTATAAATCTTTGTAAGGGATAACACCTAAAACATTAATTGGCTAAAATTCATCAGAGATTATTTAACTGCCTGGTTGGCGTAAGACAATTTCCTCATCTAAAAATGTGGGAGTTGGATTAGGAGATTGTTAAATTCCCTTCAGATCCAATAATCTATGCTTTAAGATCTTTGAGAATAAGATATTGAATTAGGATAGGAAGGAATTAGAAAGACGAAAAGAAAACCAGCATGAGAAAGAAAATTCCAGGATGAGAAAGAGAAGTACTGAAAGACCAAATTTATTCAGGGATGAACCTGTGATAACATTTAATCATTGAAACAAATAAAAATAAACCATAATGCTACAATGTTCCTAAAGTTTTGCAGTACTAATTTTATCTTACCCCTTTACATCCCCCCCCCCAATAATCTTGATGACTTCCTTGTTGTTACTGTTTCTTTCATTCTCAAAGAGAACCAAGGATATCATGGATTTGTGAGGCTGAGCTATGCAAAGTCATCAACTTCACCCTCTCCTCCAGTAACAAAAATCCAGATGATTAATTAAGAGATAGTCCAGGATACATTGGTTGACCTTCCCTTTATAAATTAAGATCTTTCACAAGTCTCAATAGTCTTTTATTCAAAGACTAAAGGATAGGTAAGTACTGAGACAAAAGATGGTCTAATTTACCATTGCAAAAATATCAATCTGAGAAGGGAAGATCCTCAAAGTTTCTAGTCAAAACAGAAAATAATTGCTATTTAGACATAGACATAGACAAACGTAAAATTATCCAGTACTTATGATGATTTCCTAAGAAGGTTGAGACAGTCAACTTGCAAATGGAATTAATAAAGGTCCACAGATACAGAGGGCTAGAAAAGGCCAGATTTTAAAATAAAATGTCAGACATTTCCACTTAAACATAGAGTGAGTTAATTACTATAACTAAATATGTCTAATTTAAAGAGATGAACTTTTTAGACATCATAAAGCTTTAAAGCAGTTTGGGAAATATTGATTGTAGTTCTAGAGACAGTACTATAGGGAAAGCTAAAAGAAGTGGATATCAAGGTCAGGCTAGGCTTTTAACATCTTATCCAGTTAGTAATTACAATGCCTCACATCCAGGGTTGTCACCAGTCATCCTGATTCATATCTAGCCTCTGGACCCAGATGACTCCAGAGGAGAAATAAGACTGATGACTTGGCACAGTACCTCCTCACTCAAGTTCAATTCACTTGCATGGCATCATCTCTCTCATGTCATGGTCTTCTTTGAGAACCAAGGACAAACATCATAACAAGCCCCTCTGATATAAGCCTGCTATTTACTCCTTAAAGGCAATGACTTTTGGTAGAATGGGGGAAAATAAAGAAGGTTCTAATGGAATTATTCTGTTCTATTCCCTCTGCAGTTAATATTTTGGAAAATTTTTTAAATTAGAGTTATTCAAAGGTATAAAGGGGTGTATTGGGAAGTAATGGGATTCCATAAGATCTTCAAGGAAAGAATGCATGTCTATTTACCAATAAATGTTGTAGAGATGATTCCTTTTCAGGGACAAATTGAACTAAAAGCTCTTTTCAATCCCTTTATGATTCTAATAGTCAATGTCTTTACTTTATAACTCTGTCTACACAAAGATGGCTTGAAAAATAGTCCATTTACAATGATCAGTGTTGGAAAGGATGTGGGACATCTGGGACACTAATACATTGTTGGTGGAGCTGTGAACTCATCCAACCTTTCTGGAGAGCAATTTGGAATTATGCCCAAAAAGCATCAAAAATGTGCATACCCTTTGATTCAGCAATACCACTACTTGGGCTATACCCTGATGAGATTATGAAAAAGGGTAAAAATATCACCTGTACAAAAATATTCATAGCAGCTCTTTGTGGTGACAAAGAATTGGAATGGCTTAATAAATTGTGGTATATGTATGTGATGGAACACTGTTGTTCTATTAGAAACCAAGGAGGGATGGAAATTCAGGGAAGCCTGTAAGGATTTGCATGAACTGATGCTGAGCAAGATGAACAGAACTAGAAGAACATTGTACATACACCCTAACAGTAACATGGGGGTGATGATCAACTTTAATGAACTTGCTCATTCCATCAATGCAACAATCAGGCACAATTTTGGGTATCTGCAATGGAGAATACCATCTGTATCCAGAGAAAGAATTGTGGAGTTTGAACAAAAACCAAAGATTATTACTTTCAATTTTAAAAAATAAGTTATTTTATTATGTAATTTTGCTATCTCTTATACTTCAGTTTTCTTACTTAAGGATGTGATTTCTCTCTAATCACATTCAACTTAGATCAATGCATACCATGGAAACAATGTAAAGACTAACAGACTACATTCTATGGAGGGGGCAGGGGGGGAGGGAAGTGAGATTATGGGAAAAATTGTAAAATTCAGAATAAGTAAAATGATAAATTTAAAAAAGAAAAATAGTCCATTTATCAATTAATGTACCAGACATTAGTGGTATGTATTTCTAAGATAGCTAAGAAAATAAGTTTTAGAAAGAACTCTAAATTATTTCACTGTTGTTGTTCTTTTCTTTTATCCCTTTTCTATATCACCCCTTCTCTTTGTATCCTACTTAAACAAATGTTTATTGAATACTCACTATGAAAAATATAAAGTAAAATAACTCTATGCCTTGAAAGAGATAACAAACTCTTTGACTGATCCTATTGTTACATGCATACACATATTATGTGCTCCATTAAGTGGTTCTTAAATTTGGAGTTGAGAAGACCTTAGAAATTATCTTGTTCACCCAATTCCCCCTGAAAGAACTTTAGGGGAAGGATTTTCCCCAATGTTACATAGGTAGTAAGTGATATGTGAAGAATAATTCATTTGGACCCCTACTCTATTCCAATCAATGTGATATATTATATAAAAATTAGAAAGATAGATGGCTTCTTATAGTGGACCTCAAACATTAATATAATGTTTACTACTTGAGGCTTACTTGCACAACCACGAGAAAACTGACAAAGATATCTCCAACTAGTTTTACTCAAATTTCATGTTCAAACCTAGCATGAATGGGATGTTTTGATGCTTTGAAAAGTCCCTCAATTTATTTTTGTATCTCTGGACTGCTATCTCTTTTGCAACATGAGCAAGTGATCATCTTATGAAAATTTAGTGAATAGAGATGCCCTATGTTTTGCTCAATCTGAGAACCCCATTTAGTCATTTTTGGCCCTGAAGAGGAGGATCTATCAAGCAAAGAAATTCTTTATTTCATCATGCATCTTTTTGCCAGTTTGGAAACCCTATAAAAACAAAGTCCTGGACAAAGAGAGTATCTCAGACCATGAGGAAGATCTGAGGCCCACTTCATTAGAGGGGACCATGGACCCTTTAATAAGTGCCATTGACTAGAACTCTGCCTCAATTTTTGTTTTATTGTAGATTGAAGAAGTTTAATCCTCACAGAAACAGATAGAATTCTCGCTTGGGTCCCATGATGCCATATCTAATACTTATCCCATCCATGTACCCCATTCTCTTAAATTTTTCCTTTTTCATCAAACTTCCATTAAATTTGCTTCATTCAGTGGCTTCCCTTGGATGATAAAGGCAAGCCCGCTGATTAGATTAATTCACACTTAGATATAAATGATGGCTAGGAGTAATACTAAGACCATATAATCATAGAAGGGACTTTATAAAATGATGTAGCATAAATATCTCATTTTACAAATGAGGAAAATGAAGTTCAGATAAGTTAAATTACTTGAGATTAATAAGTGAATATGTTTAGGGCCAGGTTTCTAATCCAGCTCCTGACACATAGTCCAGAATATTAATGATCTAAATAAATACCTGATTATGAAAATCATTGAAGTTCTTTTTTTTTAAATCAAGGGTTTCTTCTCCATTGTCAACTCTAAATAATCACCCCCTCTCAATTTTACATTCTTCTTAACTTACCAAGTGTTACAGATAGAGCGCTGGGCCAGGAGACAAGTTTGAATCTAGATTCTTACTGTGTGAGCAGTAACAACTTTTGTCTGTCTCACTTAACTCACCCATGAAATTGATGAAGAGGACAGAAATTGAAGAAATTTTAAAATGGGGCTTAAAAAAATATTTTTTTTGAAAAATGTTTTTAGGATGGTCTAGTTTTAGATTCAAATGTGATGATTTACAAAAACACCAACTCTGACCACATGAATTTAGGGACAAAATGGTTTATTTATATATTGCTGTGTTTGGCAGAAACAAAGGGATAGAGAGATTAACAACAGCAGTAATAGCAGTAGCAATAGCTTCCATGAGGGAATAAATGGTAAGGAACGGTATAGAGACAAGAGTTTAAATGGGAAATCACACTCCCCAAGGCTAGCTTCTCAAAGGAAACTGACCAACTCAACTGAAAAGAGGATGAGCTTTCTAAAGGGTTATATAGGGGCAGCTAGGTGGCGCAGTGGATAAAGCACTGGCCCTGGAGTCAGTAGTACCTGAGTTCAAATCCGGTCTCAGACACTTAATAATTACCTAACTGTGTGGCCTTGGGCAGGCCACTTAACCCCATTTGCCTTGCAAAAACCTAAAAAATAAAAAATAGAGGGATATATATATATATATATATATATATATACATATGTATATCTAGATGGGAGGAAGGGTTGCTCAGAGAACAGAAATGAAGTAATTGGGTATAAAATGATAGGGGACAGTAACTTAGAGTGAATTGGATTTGAGTGAGGGAGGTGCTGTGCTAAGTCACCAGCTTCATTTTCTCCTCTAGAACTGGTCCAGAGGTTAGATATAAATGAGCATTTCTGGAGATAGCCCTGGATGCTAAGCAATCTGGGTTAAGTGACTTGCCCAAGGTCATACAGTTAGTAAATAGCAAGTGTCTGTCTGAGGCTGGACTCCAGGGCTGGTGGTGTGTGTATCTAATGCACCACCTTGCTGTTGCTATATAAATAAGTGGCAGTAGCTCAAAGACTTAAATCCTTTCAGGCTAGGGTAGGAATCCTTTTGTTTTGTTGATAGAGGCTTGTTTTATGCCTTGGGGACAGGGATTTACTGGGAGTCCTAGCCAGGAAGGAGCAAGGTACTTTACTAAAAGTTCATTGAAGAGTGGCTAGTTGGATAGAGCATCAGCCCTGGAGTCAGGAATACCTGAGTTCAAATCTGTCCTTAGATACTTAATAATGGCCTAGCTGTATGGCCTTGGGCAAGCCACTTAACCCCATTTGCCTTGCCCTGCAAAGAAAAAAGTTCATTGATCTCATGGAATGGGGGGCAGAGAGAACAGATTAATTATAGAACATATTTCTCTAATATTTACTCTATGATGAAATGGTAATAATAGCTCCATTGAGGCAATATTTATAAAGTATTTAGCATAGTATCTGAGACATGATAGGTACTTAATTAGTACTTATCTCTTTCCCTCTTTCCAGAAAGTTGATATTACACTTGTAGAATATTGGAAATATGATTAAAAAGCTTTAATTCAACAAAAAGAGCTTTGAATAAAAAAATAGAAAGGCAGTAAAACTGTAGCTACTGGCTACTTGAGTTCAGTTTTGCCTATGTGGAATCATTATACAGACCCAGGGAAAGCAGGAAAGTGAGGGTAGAAAGAAAATTTATTAAAATTTATTAAAAGTTACAATACATAAGAAAATGGTAGGTGAAGAGAGCAGAGTTTATTGGACCAGAAAGTCAAAGGGGATTCAGACCCCAAGCAGAGGTCCCACCCAGATTTTTATAGGCTTGTTCTTATCCTGAGGGCAAAAGGTGGATTCCTTTCCCCCTAACTGAACTAGAAAATAGGAAGAGAGATTAAGGAGGTCAGGATACAAATTTTACATTAAATGATGAAACAATAGTGGTTGATTTACATCCCAAGAGTCAGGAACCTCTACCCAATTTAACAAGATTTAGCAGCCTTTAAGATTACAAATTTTGCTTCTGCTACATTCATAATTCTCTACTTCTGGTCAATTTACATCTCAAAACCAGGAGACCTCCACCTAATTTAATAAGATTAAGCAGATCAATAAGATTACAAATTTTGTCTCTGTTACATTCATAATTCTCTACACCTTTTTTGCTGCATCAAAACTACCAGGGTAAGGTGGCTAAGGTAGGGCATCTGGATGATACTATGAATAGAATGATCTTCCTGAAACAGGAAGAATCATCTTCCTGAGTTAAAATCTGATCTAAGACACTAGCTGAGTGACACTGGACAACTCACTTAAATCTGTTTACCTCAGGTTCTTCATCTGTAAAATGATCTGGTGAAGGAAATGACAAACCATTCTACCATCTTAGGCAAAAAAAAAAAAAAAAAAAAAAACCCAAATGCAGTTACAAAGAATCAGACAAATTTGAATAATACTAAATGACTACAACAACAAACCTGGCAAAGTCAGCTGCTGGGGAATATAGCAGCATGTTACCAGAAGAGTATCAATAGAAGTTTCAAAGAATTCTCTGAAAATAATTATGGAGAATATTAACAGAAAAATACTCATGATTCCAGATCAATGAATGAAGTATGGAGAATAAATCAAGTGAACAAGAGAGGTTAATAATAAAATATAAACATGGCCTCTGTTATGATATCAATTGTCAAGTTCTAAAATAAATCAAAGTCATGAGTTGAGGAATAAAACATCCTTAATTGAGATAGGGTAGAACACTTGCCACCCTGGAGAATGTCTCATGAGTATAAAGCACAATGATTTCCAAACAAACAGACCCATGAAATGTTCTATATATATATTTAAGAGGGGAGGTGAAGGAGATAGTAAGAAAGAGGTAGCAAGGTCTGGTCATAAGATCCCAGGCTCCTAAAAGGTCAAAGATGAAGTCAGAAACCTGATAGTTTAAGGATAACAATGGAGAAAAATTGAATATAAAGCTGTTTATTGAAGGAAGGAGAGGTGGACCAGGTCATAACAGAGTCTAGCAGTGGGTAGTGGGGAGAGCATGCCTTTTATAGGGTATGGGATAAAAGTAGCAGAATGTTATGGTTTTCATGGGGATTGAGAGTTCTTTGTCATCTCTAAGAAGGATGTGGATTTTTTGGTGTCACCAAGGTGAGATTGAGAGTGATTTGAAGTTGCTATGGAGTTTAGGATTTATTTTCCCTGGAACTGATATTCAACCAGGCTAATCTAAACAAGAGTGAAACTTAGTTCTACATCTAACACCTCCTTTGGTGTTCTGAGAAAGGAAAATTTCATTCATTCTGACTGTTTTGCCATTCATGCCAAGAATCCCAACAGAAGGGGACAAGGACATTAGAGGTTTAGATCCAGTTTGAGGTGGGTTCCATCAGAAGACAAAATCTAAGACAGGGACTTAATAATGTAGCTTAGCTCAACCTAATCAACATTATCTTATGGGTGTAGTTAGTCTTCATACTATAAGAAGACCATGACCTCAAGGTGGTGATGTCTTGACACTCAGCAAATTTGTTTTAAGTGAGTCAGGGCCTCACTTTCTTCCTTGGAGTCTTCTGGACTAGAGATGTCCCTGAGTGCACTGGGAGACCTTGATCTTTTAGAGTTAAGATCTTTAACTGGTCTCAGTTTGATTGGGGCAAAGCCCATTCAATGATTAAGGTTAGGTAAGAAAGAAATAAAGCAAAGAATGGCCTCTTTTACCTAGTCAAAAAGAAGGGGGGTTGGGGTAGGGGGAAAAGAAAGACCCTCAGGTTTTCTGACTAAAACTAAAATAATTATTATTTATATTCACTCTGAACCCAAACAAAGATCAAGTACATCTTTTGTTTGTCGGTCAATGAGAACCTGATTTATTTGGGGCCTCCTTTGGGCAGAGTCTCCAAGAGTGAACACTATCTTAAGAGTTAACACTATCTGAAGGGTTAAAATGTACTAACATTACTGGAAGTCATGACATTGCTAGGATGATTAACAGATCAGTTATTATAACATTTGATTTTAATTTTCTGTCACAACTTAGAGGTATGAGTTTGGAATAGAATATGGGCTGAAATCAAGAACTATGGAAATAGGATTCTCAAAAATCAAGATCTCTGCAAGGAATGAAAGTAGGAAATATTTGGATGAGAATTATTTAGGAAGAAGAATGAAATAATGGTAAGAGAAAACTCCACACTACCAGGACAGTTGGAGGAAATGGACAAAATATTCTTAACTAAATTAAAAACTTGAAGTAAAGTAGTATAGTATCAAGCCAGGGAAATTGAAGTTCTCTAAGACCTGACTGCTAAAAGTAAGAAAAGTTGCTGATATATTCCTGACTATGTAAACATAATCACTTATTAACTTAATTTTTATGAAAGAGGAGTAAGATATGAAAAATACTGATATTTCAAATTCAATCTTGACCAATAAAGAACACTCACTAACAAAATTTTGGAATTATTATGTCATCTTACATGTTGTGACAGATAAGGATGAAAATTCTGGGCATAATTTGCCCTAGATTTTAACAGAACTAATTTAAAAGTTCAGAAATAGGAAAGGTTGCATTCCATATCCTGAAATAAAGAAAATTCAGCTCTAGAGAAATGGAAAGTTCTCAGAATTGATACTCTGATGATTCTGTAACAATTGGAGAAATGAAGTATAAAGAGATTAATGTCAATGTAAAACCAGATGAATGCAAATGGAGATAGGACAAATACAAGAAAAAAACAAGAGAAAAAAAAAGACAGACTGCTAGGGACAAATATGAAAGAAAACTAAAGCCACATAAAAATGCTTTCAGAGTTGCTTTTTTCCTCACAGCATTGCTGAGAAAATCGAAGTCATTCACAACCGATCATCCTATAGTATTGCTATTACTTTGTAAATGGTACATTTCCCAAAGCATTTGCTCATTTAAGTCTTTTCAGGTTTTATTGAGAGCATCCTGCTCTCAATTTCTTATAACAGAATAATATTCCATCTTAATCACATTTCACAGTTGGTTCAGCCATTCTCAACTGATGGGTATCCCCTCAATTTCTAATTCTTTGACACCAGAAAAGAGTTGCTAAAAATATCCTTTTAACTAGAGGTCTTTTTCCATCCTGTTTCCATCTTTCTGAAATATGGACCTAGTAGTGGCATTGCTAAATCAAAGGATATGCATGATTTTGGTTGTCCTTTGCGCAGAGTTCCAAATTGGTCTACAGAATGATTTTGAATCATTTTACAACTTCTCTAGCAGGATATTAATGCCTCATTTTCCCTACATCCCCTACAACATCTATCATTTTCTTTATGTCCTATTAGCAAATCCAATAGGTCTACAGTAATATTTCAGATTTGATTTTCATTGCATTTCTCCAAATAGTGATTTGGGATATTTTTTTTAAATATGGCTATAGATAGCATTGATAACTTCATCTGAAAAATATTCATATCTGTTGATCAGTTATCAATTGGGAAATGACTCTTTTGTAAAATATAAATTTGACTCAGCTCTCTATGTTTGAGAAATGAGGTCTTTATCAGAGATACTTGTTTCAATATTCCTATTCCCCCAACCCTATTTATTCTATTTTCTCTTTCCTTTCATCCAGTCCCTCCCCCAAAATATTTTTATCTGACTGCTCCCTCCCAAAATTTTCTCTCCCTTTTATCACCTTCCCCCTCTTTCTCCCATCTTCTTTCCCTCCTACTTTTTCCAGGGTAAGATATATTTCTATATCCAATTGTTTGTATATGTTGTTTCCTCTCAGCCAATTTCAATAAGAGTTAAGCTCCCCCATTCCCCCTTTATCTCCCTTCCCCCACTCCACTGCAAAAGTTTTTTTCTTGCCTCTTTTATGAAAAATAACTTACCCTATTCAATTTCCCCCATTTCTTTTCCCCTAGTACATTCTTCTCTCACCCATCAACTCCAACTTTTTAATATATTTTACTTTCATATTCAACTCCCACCTGTGCCTTCTCTCTCTCTCTCTCTCTCTCTCTCTCTCTCTCTCTCTATATATATATATATATATATATATATATATATATATATATATATAATATTTCCAATTGCCCTAAAAAGATGAGAAATCTCATATGAGTCACCAGTGTTATCTTCCCATGCAGGAATAAAAGTAGTCAATCATCATTAAGTCTCTTTTGCTTTGCCTTTCCTGTTTACCTTTTTTTAAGCTTTACTTGAGTCTCATATTTGAAAATCAGATTTTCTGTTCAGCTCTGGTATTTTCATCAGGAAAGTTTGAAAGTTCCCTATTTGATTGAATGTCCATTATTTCCCCTGAAAGAATTCACTCAATTTTACTGTTCGGTTTATTATAGGTTGTAATGCAAACTGTTTTGCCTTCTGGAACATCATATTCTAAGCCCAACATATTCTAAGCCCTTTGATTCCTTAATGTAGATGCTGCTAAATCTTGAGTTATCTTGACTGTGACTCCATGATAACTGAATTAGTTTTTTGCTGGCTGCTTGTAATATTTTTTTCCTTCACCTGGGAGCTCTGATATTTGGCTATATTATTCCTGGCTGTTTTTATTTTGAGATCTTTTTCAGGAGGTGATTGGTAGATTCTTTCAATTTCTTGAAAAATCAAGTCTATGCTCTTTATTAATCATGGCTTTCAGGTAGTACAAAAATTTTAAATGATCTCTCCTGAACCTATTTTCCAGGTTAGTTAATTTTCCAAAGAGATAGTTCACATTTTCTTCTAGCTGTTCATTATTTTGTTTTTTTTTATTGTTTCTTGATTTCTCACAATGTCCTCATCTTCACTTTGCTCCATTCTATTTTAAGTAACTATTTTCTTCAGTGAACTTTTATATATCCTTTTCCATTTGGTCACTTCTGCTTTTTAAGCCATTCTTCCCCTCATTGTTTTTTCCATTTGGACCAGTCTGGTTATTCAGTACTTTTTTTTGTGCCACCATCATCAGTTGCTGACTTATTTTTCATCATTTTTTCTCATCACTTTCATTTCTATTCTCAATTTTTCCTTTACCTCCTTTACTTGATGTTCAAAATCCTTTTTGAACTCTTCCATGGATTGAGACTAAGTTATCTTTTTCTTGGAGACAATGGATGTACAAGTTTTGACTTTGTTTTCTTCTGAGTGTGTATTTTGATTTTCCTTATCTCCATAGTAACTGTCTATGGTCAGATTTTTTTTTTTCTTTTGTTGTCTGTTCATTTCCCCATGACTTGATTTTAATTCATTGTTAAAGTGGGGTTCTTCTTCCAGTGTGGAAGGTAAACTGTCCCAAATTTTAGGGGTTTTTTAGGCATATGTTTTCAAAGATACTTCTAGGGATCAGCAAGTTTTCATTACTTCCAAGGTGGTATGATTTAAAGAGAGGTTTGTACCAATCTCTTGCCTATGCTTTCATCTGTAGGTGCTCATAAGCACTTCTTTCTTCCAAGAACCTGTGCGGAGGTTCCCTGCTTTGCTGAGCTAGTGAGTGCTGTTATGTTACTGCTCCTTTTCCTGGGACTGGGATCCAAGACTGTAACCCACTGAGTATGGGCAAAACAAGAGAGTCCTGCCTCAGTGATAGCATAAAGATCTATCTATCTGGGTTGAGAGTCCAGGAAGCAGTTACCTCTGCTGACTCAATAGCTCCTGAGTTCTCTTCCACACTACTGAAGCCTGTGCTCACCCCAGTCTAACAGACTTTTCCCTGTGATCTTCCAAATTGTCTTGGGCTGAAAAATTGTTTCACTCAGATTTTCTGTGGCTTCTTCACTTCAGAATTAGTTTAGAATCATTATTTAAAGACATTTGTAGTGATTTGGGGAAAAGCTCAGGTGAGTGCCTACCTCTACTCTTGACTGCCCCCAGTTTTCTTCTGAGATAAGACTTCTTTTTTTTTTAGGTTTTTTTGGCAAGGCAATGGGGTTAAGTGGCTTGCCCGAGGCCACACAGCTAGGTAATTATTAAGTGTCTGAGACCGGATTTGAACCCAGGTACTCCTGACTCCAGGGCTGGTGTTTTATCCACTACGCCACCTAGCCACCCCGAGATAACACTTCTTAAAGGATGGAGAGGGCAGCTAAGTGGTATAGTGGTATAGTTTAGGACTTGGAGCCAGGAAGCAGTATTATTTCGTCATCTTTGACTCTTAATCATTTAATGCTGTTTGTCTCAGGTTTCTCATCTATAAAATTATTTGGAGAAGGAAATAGCAAAGCACTCCAGGATCTTTGCCAAGAAAATCGCAAATGGAATCATTAGGAATCAACTGAAATGGCTAAACATCAACAAAAAGGAATGGAAAAATACTATAAAAATTTTGATAATATACTTCAACCCAAGTCAATGTTTACTCAAGAGGCAGAGTGATACAAAGACAAGAAGAATGGATTTATAATTAGAGGATTTGGATTCAAATCCTATCTCTGTCACTACCTCTAAAGCCTTCAGCAAGTCACAACTTCTCTGATTCTGTTTCCTCATTTACAAAATGAGGATCTTGAACTATCTGGATTCTAAAATGACTTTTATCTCTCTAGTTATGCTCCTATAATTTATTTGAATACTTCATGATTTCAGAACAAATTGATTACATGGAAACAGTAGGAACTACATTGGGGAACACTGCTGAGTTTATATCAATTAATTGTAGACTGGTCATAAATATCAAGCTTATATAATATATCAAAGCAGCTGGATATGATATCTAATAACATCAAAACAAATGAATTTACTAAATTTTATCAGTCATAAATTGAGTGGCTACTAATGTGGCAATCATTTCAGAATTAGCAGTCTTTCTGATATCACAATATTGGCCAATATGAACTAAAACCAAAATTAATACTAAATTAAATGAATGCTGAAAGAACAGAAGATTTTTCACATAATGAAATAACCCCAAATCAGCCTATTTAAACAAGTTAGCTCAGAAGGATGGGAAATTACTTTTAATTTTATAATTTCTTAGGTGAACTAACCATTACAAAACAGGATTTAAAAGTCTAGAAATAATCTCAGCTGGCAAATCCTGTATTTTTTTGCTAAGCAGGAAGGACAGCAGGAGGGTTGCTGGTCCAGAGCACAAGCTAATTTGTCAAACATTTAATTTGGAGAACAATGGAAAATGCCCAGCAGTAGCATTTCAAAGAATAATGACATTTAGTTGAAGTGAAGAAAAGTTCAAAAAAATTGATGTGAGACTGCACTAAGTTAGCTCATGCTGAGAAAAATTGTGGATGAAACTAAAAGGAAGACAACAAATAATCAGGAAAAGAAACCAACTTTCTTGGGATTTTGGTGATGATTCATTCTCAATGCCCAAACAACATTTGAAACTCAGCACTTTAGTATGAAATGCCAGTGTCACCTCACACCTATCAGAATTAGTTGTATGACAAAAAAAGACAAATGTTGGATGTTGGAGGGGATGTGGGAAAACAGGGACACTAGTATACTCTTGGTGGAGTTGTGAACTGATTCAACCATTCTGGAGAGCAATTTGGAACTATGGTCAAAGGGTTATAAAGCTATGCATACCCTTTAATCCTGCAATATCACTGTTAGGTCTACACCCCCCCAAAAAAAACATAAAATAAGGACAATGATGTATTTATACAAAAATATCTATAGCATCTCTTTTGGTAGTGGCCAAGAATTGAAAATCAATGCCCATCATTTGGGGAATGATTAAACAAGCTGTGGTATATAGTTATAATGGAATAAAGTTGTGCTGTAAGAAATGACAAGAAAGGTAAGTTTATAAAAATCTGAAAAGACTTATATGAATTGATGTATAGTGAAGCAAACAGAACCAGAACTATGAATGACTTAGCTATTCTCAGCAATACAATCTCAAAGGACCTTTGATGAAGCAGAGTATTCATCTAGAAAGAACTGATAGTGATTGAATACAATCTGAAGAAAGATATTTTTCACTTTCTTTTTTTGTTTTATTTTAGTATGCTTATAGAAAATGACTAAAATGGAAATGTTTACCCTGATTGCTTACTATATTAGGAAAGGGTTAAATGAAGGAGGTAGGTAGGAAGGGAAAGATAGAATTTGGAATTCTAAATTCTAAATAAAAAACTTATTTTGAAAAATAAATTTAAAAACTAAATTAAAATTTTTAAATTTTAAAATAAAAAGAAATGTCAATGCCACTTAAGAAAAAGGAGATTCACTGGACCCAATTAAAAATATAAATAAGGAACTAATGCATAGGTGACACAATTTGAAGTGCAGTCAAGGACTGGTCTTTTCAAGCTATCACAAAGAGAAGATTTTAAAGGAATGGAGTTCACAATATTGTCAGTCTAAAAAAAAGACAATAATTTACTAATCAATTAAAATAAAAGAACAAGGAAAGAGGGAAAAGAACAAATTTCATTAAACACCTTGATGGTTAAGTTTTATGAAGCACAAATATGTATTAAATTTTTATCAGGCATTGTGCTAAGCCCCTTTGTGATCTCATTTGAACCTCACAACAACCTTGAGAAGAAGATAATATTATTAAACCCGTTTTATAATTAAGGAAGACAAATGTTAAGTGACTTGCCAGGCTCAAATAGCTATTTGATGTCAGAAACTGGATTTTAAATTGAGTTTTGGGGGACTCCAAACCCCTAATATTTAAGGATCTTTTTACCAAATCACCAAGACTACTTTTCTTTTTCCTATATAAACTTTTAAACAATAGTCTATACAGGGGCAGCTAGGTGGCACAGTGGATAAAGCACCAGCCCTGGAGTCAGGAGTACCTGGGTTCAAATCTGGTCTCAGACACTTAATAATTACCTAGCTGTGTGGCCTTGGGCAAGCCACTTAACCCCATTTGCCTTGCAAAAAACCTAAAAAGCAAAACAAAAAACCAATAGTCTATACATGTAGCAAGTATATCTTAATGACATTCTGAGAAGGGAATAATTTTCTACAGAGTGTCAAATGATTAGCTCATTCATATGTTAATATAAAAGATTCCACAATCCAGGTTCACTGTGAATAGCAAGATAGCTCTTCTTCACAGTAGTCAAAAAATACTAGCACTAGAAAATCAATTGCTTTAATTGCATTTCAGCAGCATGATAGATACAGTCAGAGAAATTTTTTTGCTGAACCATATGTTCAGAGTATCAACAGAGAAGAAGGCATCAAACAAGGAGACATATGTCCACCAAAGGTGTTTATCAGTGTGGCAGAGAAAATCCTTCTCAAAGGCCAAATTGAAGAAAGGTTACCTACAGTTCCTCAAGCTTGCATATGGCTCTATACTGGTTGTGATGAGACTCAGAAAATTATAGAAACTTTTCAATAAGATACATAGTTATTCAAAAGAGAATAGTGAAGGGGTAGCTAGGTGGTGTAGTGAATAGAGCACCAGCCCTGGAATCAGGAGTACCTGAGTTCAAATCCGATCTCAGACACTTAAATAATTACCTATCTGTGTGGACTTGGGCAAGCCTCTTAACACCATTTGCCTTGCAAAAACCTTAAAAAAATAAAACAAATAGTGAAGCTATCAGGGCGAAGGGTAGGGGGTCTGGGGAGAGGGGTGTGGTTTGAGAAAGCCATGCACTTCTATCATAATGTAGTGGTTTCACTCTCTCTTCCCCCACAGCATGATCAGTTGCTTTTCCTGAATTCTTGGCAACTAATAGAAGTCTGAGGATGAGCCTACTTCTGTCCATGAGGGACTTAGGGGCTTACAATGAGATGACAAAAAATTCCTTAATTAACTGATGAAATTTAATGATCCATTCTAGTGATTCCTTACCTCCTTTTGCCTTTGAAGAGGTCTTCTTTGAGCAGCTTCCCAATAGCCAAGTTAGGAAACAACAATTGGTGTCATTCTTCCTTTAGACTTCCATGTGTTCATGATTTTAGGATTAATTTAAAAAGTCTGAGCTGAGATTTCAGCTGCCATTTGCTGGTTTTCTTTCCTAAGCTGATGATCAAGCACCCTTCAGATGGCTATACTGAGCTGAGATCTTGTGAGTTCCCCAAAGTCTGACGATCTAGAAAGATCTGAAAGGGAGTGTGGTGGTATCTACCAGAGCAGAAGTGACTAACAGCAGGGGAGGCATCTGGATCAGAGAGAAAAGGCACAAGAAAAAAAGATTAAGGTTGATTATTTGATTGGATTATATTCAATGCATAGGTGAAATAAAAAATGGTTAATTAGCAGCATTTTACAACTGTTGTATGCTCTGATGAGGTTTAAAATATTAGTTTCCTAATTGACTGTAATCCTACTTTTAAGTGGTTAATCCCATTTAAATCAGTGTTATTTTACTCTGGGATTCTTCCAGTTTTAGCATTGTTCTCTGTATTAGAATAAATGACCTGCTCTATAATTTGTGCACTGAAGAATCTTTCCTCATGTCTCCTTTTTGGAAGAAGGCTATAGATGCTAGCCAAAAAGGAACATTGTCCTTTGAATGTCATAGTCAAGGTTTTTAGTCAATGATTGTGAGAATAGGGAATAGCTCCCCTAGCAAGGAACTCATCTTAGGGCTACATGTCTGGTTACAGGACAGAGTGGGAAGATTACCAGATTGTGTGTTGCCGGCAACAACGTACTAGCCAAGAAATAAGGATTGGAGGGAGACCTCCAATATATTAGGAGGCTCCTCTGTTGAAAATCTGTGGGAAGATTAAAATTCCAAAGGTAAACTTATTTCAGAAGATATGAGAAGCTCTAAGAATGAAATTCTGAAGACCCAAATAGAAACAGCTCTGCTGAGGAGGAAAGGAAGAAATCTTTAAAGAAACTGTTGTGACTACAAAGGTAACTTGCCTAATTAACTTAGTTTTTAAAAAATCCATAAAATATTAAAGCAAAATCGGGTAATGGAGGCTGAATGCCAAAGTTTGGCACAGTGTACAATGCAAATGCTGTGAATTCAAAGATTCATATTGCTTAAATTTATTAAAAATAACAGCCACAAGAACAAACTATAGTTTGAAACTTGCAAAGTACTTTATGTATATGATCTTGTTCAGTCCTGAAAGATAATTACTATTATTATCCTTGTTGTACAGGTGAGGAAACAGGGTCCAGGACAGTTTCAGTGATATGCTGGGATCCTACATCAAGGTGTTGAAAAAAGGATTTGAATTCTTTGGCCTGAAACTAAGTTCAGAACTCTATCTACTTCACCATATAATGCCATCATTAAGAGAAGACCATGGATAAATCATTTCACAAAGATAGAAAACAATACTACTTTTATAGACCTCAAAGAAAGAGATTCAATGAGCATACCCAATATGTCTGAGTCCACAAGGAATATGAAAAAGTATTCTCCTTCTTGAGAATAATCAATCTAGCTTCAACTAACCTTTCCATATTTTCTTCATATCATTTTTATTCATTCTAGCTTCCAGACAACCTCTTTGAATTTAATATTACATCTCTTGAGGCTATGCATTTTCATAAACTATATTCTCTGACAGGAAAATATTCCTTCCTCATCTATATTTTTCAGACTTTTCATCATCCTTTAAGACTCAACTGAAGTACCATCCTCTATGAGAAATCCTTCCTTCCCCTACCTTATTGCTTAGGGACCTCAACTTTCTCAATCATCATGAAGAGTTTCTATTTCATTCTAGATTTTTTTTTTGCAAGACAATGGGGTTAAGTGGCTTGCCCAAGGCCACACAGCTAGGTAATTATTAAGTGTCTGAGGTCAGATTCGAACTCAGGTACTCCAGACTCCAGGGCCAGTGCTCCCACTGTGCCACCTAGCTGCTCCTATTTCATTCTAAAGGTAACAGCACATCTGTAGACTACTGAATAGGGAAGAGACTAGATTGGACCTGTATGTTAAGAAGATTATTTTAGCAGCTGCATGGAAGATGGAAGAGAGATAATGGTAATAGGAATACAAATCATAGTTATTGTAATAGTTATTGCAGTATTGTAATAGGTGAAGCAGGTCTGAATAAGGGCAGTAGAAGTGAGAGTGGAGAGAAGGAGAAAAGGAATGCAAGAGAACTTATTTTTGTAGATTTGACAAGATTTGATAACTGATTGGTTTTGGGGAAAAGGTTAAATAGAAAGCACAATCAATGACCACTAAAGTTGTTAACTAATGCAAGACAAGATGGTGTAGGTCTCAACAAAAAATTAGAAAGATTTGTGAAAAGACAAGTTTCTAGGAAAAGATAAACATCTTCTAATACATCTTGAATTTGGAATTTAAAAACAGAAGAAATAAATTGATATAAAAATTTATTATATTTTTACTTTGAAGTAAAAATTTTCATTCAATCTTGATTTTCTTTGCTTAATGGATTAAAAAAATCATTGTGTCAATTGATGTAGCTTGGTTATTTGACATATTCTTAAATTTCAGTCCTATTAAAGGTAGATATATATGTCAAGTAGTACTGATGTCAGACTGGAGTTCAGGTAAGATATGAGGGCTGTATATATAGATTTGGGAGTCTACATATAATAATTTAATTCTCTGGAAGTTGATGAGACCACCAAGGGAAGTCATTTTCAGAAAAAGAACAGTGCTCAAGATAGAATCTTGGAAAATATATCAAATGACAGGGAAACAAATGATGATCCATTATGGAGGTTAAGGAGGGGTAATCAAATACAAAGGAGTACCTGGACAGGATCTAGCAGATAGAAATGGTCAACAGTGCCAAAAGTGAATCAACTTTTGATGAAGGCTAAAGAAATTCTATTTGATTTATTAGTTAAAAAAAAGTTTGGTAACCTCAAAGAGAGAAGCTTTAGTTAAGTAATGGTGTCAGATGTCATATTACTAAGGATTGTAACATAAAAACAAAAAAGTGGAGAAAACAAGTACAAGATAATTCTTTTCTTTTAAACATTTGTTTCTGAAAGGAAAAAAAAGTATAGGACAAGAGTTGAGAATGGAGTTAGCAAAGTCAAATTTATTTTTTTAGGTTGTGGAAGACCAGTGTGTATTGAAGGGCAATAGTAACAGAGCTAGTTTATAAGAGATTAAAAATGAGGGGAAAAAAGGAAATGATAGAAGAGTCAAAATTCTAGAAGAGAAGAATCTCTTCCTCAAAGATGAGCAAAAGCTAAGAAAATGGGCAATGACATGGAAATGCTTTTGAAAGATGGAGTAGGGAAGTATAATGTCTCTATTTTCTCAGAAAAGTGACTACTTTGCAGAGAGAAAAATAAGTGTTGTGTAAAAAAGATTCAGAAAAGGAGACAATGTTTGAAACAAAAGTTCAAGATTGTGGAAATATGGGGGGGGATAATTCAATACTTCAATGAATCTGGGACCTAATTGATATATTTTCTTATTATAGGGTAAATTGCAACCTATCTGTGCTTTTTTCTTGTGCACTTCTTGTTTATACTCTCACATAAAACTTCACTGAATATCTGCTGGAGGCCTTTCTTTTCTTATTTTTTCAAAACATTCCAAGAAGTTCCTCTACTGCATGTGTTTGTTATTTCTTGTTCTTGCAACATGACAAATTCACCTCATTTTCTGATGATCTGATTTATGATATTTTTATGCCACTTCCTAAAAACAATTCATTGTTGGAAATTTCCTACTAATATTTTAACACTGTGCTCAGTCTGGGGATATGAAGAAATGCAAACGACAAGGAGTTCACAGTCCAATGGGGGAGACAACATGCAAGTATCACTTACATATCTTTGCAGTTCCTCACTGGCATCTGCCCCCCCATTGCCATCTGTGTATGATAGTGTAGCACTTTATTATTACCTTCCCCTTTTACACTGTAAATTTGTCTCCTCTTAATGCCAAAAGGGGAAGTATGAGAAGAGCAGATGTCACAAAGAAGGTAGATTTAAGTTTAATGTCAGGACAGAGAAAAAGAATTCCTAACAATCAAAGGTATCTAAAAATGTAAATGAGTTATTTGGGAAGATAATGGGTTCATGAAAGATTTTCAAGCACATGTCTGGTCTAGCAAGGGACACTTCTTCAGATATGACCCTCTAGAAGGGTTCTTCCAACTTCTAGATTCTATGAAGATGCAAGAATCTGTCTAGATTAAATTATTTGACAATGTTCTTCTGGTTTTTATATCACTAATCAGTGGAAAGTTCAATGTATTCATCTATAGAAGATAAAGAGATCAGATTAAGATCAGGTCCCTTGGAAAGTCTGTATTGATAGCTAATTATATGCTGAAATAGAATTGGACTGCAGTAAATTTTCAATGGAATAAAGATCACCTGCTACAAGGGAAAGGATTCCCTGGATTTGAATGTAAGAGGAAGTTACAGAGACACCCAGTTTTATCATTATGTCCTGCTATTATTACCACATCTAACAATTTAATTTATTAAAATTGTTGACTCTTTGCCAGTTTTTCAGAACATATACAAAATTCATTTTCTACTCACCTTTGAGATTTAGCAACTAAAAAAAAGTCACCTATAAGATTAAAGTTTTGAATATGACTACCTTTCTGATATTAATCTGATCCTTTTTATTTGTTTTGAGAATATTGGCTAACACCCTCAGCTGGCATCTGAGGAGAAGATTCCACTCCTCCCCAGGAGGGCCACTGCATTTCTCCTTTTAAAAAAAAGTTGTTAAAATCCATGACAAAACTTAAGTGAAATTCAGCAGGGACAGAGGTTCGGACTCAGATGTCCTGTCTAGAAGAGTTTCTCCTTTTCAGGCTACTAACAGTTTTAAATTTTATTTCAAGAACTCCTTTGGCAATCAGGGGAAGGCTGATGTGTTAGCAGAATGATATTTTGAAATTCATAAAATTAAAAACACAGTTTTAAATGTTATTTCATGGACCCCTTTGGCAATCAGATGAAGACTGATGTGTTATCAGAAGAATGTTTTGAAATACATAAAATTAAATGATACAAAGAAAACCAATTATTGAGTTATGATTTTAAATTCATGAACCCCAGGTCTAAAATTCCTTAATAAAGCATAAAAGGGCAAATAGGTGTCACAGTGGATCGAATGCTGGGTTTGGAGTCAGACAGAATCATCTTCCTGAGTTCAAGTCTGACTTCAGGCACTTAATAGAGGTGCAACCCTGGGCAAGTCACCTGTTTGCCTCAGTTCCTCATCTGTAAAAGATGAACTGGTTAAGAAAATGGCAAACCATTGGAGTACCTTTGCCGGAAAAAAACTCCAAATAGGGACAGAAAAAGTGGGAACTAGTGAACAACAATAATAAAACATAAATGATGGAGAATGAGGGAGCAGTACAGGAAATTTATCCTTAAAATTTCTTTAGGCTTAAAGTCTGGCTTTTATATGAAGTCTTTCAAGTTCCAGCCCTTTAGCTGGCTAAATTTCCACTGCCAACCCCGGCATCAAAGAGAAGAATACTTTTTAAGCCTCGGTCTTCAAGAACAAAGGATCTACAAATCACCGCGAAATAATTTCTTTTACTACAAAAGAGAAAATGTGATTTCCACCAAAAAAAAAAAAAGGTTAAAATTAGAAAATGCACTTAATCTCTTCCCACCATTTCCTAAAAATAATCCAGTCTTTGGGAAGAAAATTGTGATTCACTTCCTAGGTCACCTTGGCAGGTAGTGAGCCTCTGGTTCTCCATCTAACAACTAAAAGTGGGTCAAAGGGTTGGGAGAAAGGAAGTGGAAAGGGGGGTGGGAGGAAGAAGAAAGGAAGAGACAATAGGTTTAGTGAACTTCCTCTAGATCCTTGGTGGGAGGAAGGTGAGAGTCCCGGAGCTCCCGAGAGTTGTTCTTTGAGTGCCCTAGGCCTGGGGAGGGAGGAAAGCAGGGCCAGCCCACAGAAGGGAGGGCCTAGGCAGTGGCACCTGTACCAGCCCTGGGCACACGTGACGCGAGGAGAGCCGCCCTGGGGGGATCGGGGCTCACCTGGACCCACGTGACGGGGCGCGAGCCGCCCCTGCCCGCCTGGAGAGGAGCGCCTCAGCCTCTCCCGCGTCTCCCCACTCCCTTCCCTCCCCGCCGCGCCTGGGACCGCGCGCGGAAAGCAGCAATCCCTGCGCCAGCCTGCGCGGTGGCAGCACTGGCAGCCGTGGAGGTGGGCATCGCGCAGCCTTGGCACTCCCAGCAGGGACAGCAGCAGCAGCGGCGGCAGCAGCATGTCGGCGGGCGGAGCGCCTATGCCACCGACCCCCAACCCCGCTGTGTCTTTCCCGGCGCCCAGGGTCACCCTGCCCGTGGGACCCGACATCCTCCGGACCTACTCGGGAGCCTTCGTCTGCCTAGAGATCGTAAGTGGGCAGCGGGCGAAGGTAGCTGGGCGAGAGTCAGGGACAGCGGGGGAGGGAGCGATGAAGGGTGGCGAGGGGAGGGGGAGTCAGCCAAGTCAGTCCGGGCCACACTCTGTCACCCCCCCCCCACGCCTTCCTCCTCTGCTCGCTCTCCGCCCCCTCCCCCCCCATCCCTTTGCTTTACTTCATTCCTTCCCCCGCTCCGCGCCGCCCCCCACCCTGGTGAAGCCCACCCAGCGTGGCCTGGTGCTCCGCTTGCCCTGGCACCTGTTACATTGCCTACCTGGCTTCTGAGTGCCATATCTGGGCTCTCTCTGCCTGTGGCTTAAGACCTGAGCCAAGGGAGAAAGATCCAAAATGAGGAATGGGAGAAGGGGCTGCTCTCCTTTGGTTGGATTTGGAGTGACCCGAGCTCCTGGAGAAGGGCCTGGAGGAGGCGGCGGGAGCCCAGTGCTGTCAGCCTCGCCTGTTGCTAACCTGCCATTTTGTTGGCTGGGAAAAGGTGTAGCTACCTCTGCGAGTCGGTAACCATGAGGGACTGCACCTCCAGGTTCCCTCTTAGGGACTGAAAGGAGAGGCTATAAGTGGCAGTTCAAGGAGGAAGGCACAAGACTGAAAGTATGAATTTTTGCGGGGCCTCCCCACAAAAGGCACACACTCACTTTGCAACCAGGAGAGGCTTCCCACAGATTTAGGATCTTTGGCAGCTTCCTAACCAGATGGGTGTGAGAAATCCGGGAGGAGGGTAAAAACGAATCTGGCAGTGCTTTTTTTTCCTCTCCTTCCCTCCTCTCCAATCCACACAATCTTTTATGAGCATGAATGACTCTTGCAGGTGTGGGTGGGGTCACCTCTGACCACACTGTGTCACCTAGACTGTAGTCCAAATTTCTTGGGGTGGAGAAGTTTTTGTCTCTCTCTCTCTTTTTTAATGGGATTTTGTGGGTTGGAGAGTTTTAGTTTATCATAGACCGGAAAGGGAAAAAATAGTGCAAATAAAAATTGAGCAACTTTATGTTGCATCATGCCCTGAGAATGACAAATAAAAGAATGAATTCCAGATACAAGCTAATTTTTTTATAGGTTGGTTGGTTTGCTTGATTTGGGTTTTTCTCCTCACCCCTCCTCTTTAGAGTTTGCATAACCTGGATTCTGGGTGCTTTAGTTTCTGTTTTGTGATGTGAGCTAGATCTGGAGCATTTGGTATTCTGCCTTATTATGCCACCATTGCCAAGGCAGCCCCAGTCAAGTTTAGCTCAGATTTAAATCTGAGAATGGAGACTCAACTAAATTACAAGCTACCAACATCAGTAATAAGATCCAGCAAGACTGAAGGAGGCAGTTTTGAATTTGAGCCCACATCAAAAGCTTCTGAAAGTGAACCTAGGGATGACTGGTTCCGAGAATCCATGCAAAATTAATGGAGGGAAGATGGGACTGATTTTGATGTGGGCCGGTAACAAAGAGATACAGGTTAGAAAATAACAGCAGAAAAGATTTTTTAAAATTGTTTTGAATGCTTTAATCTGAAGAGGATAGCAAGGTGATATTTCAAGTCTGTCAAAGAGATGTTACTGACTAGAAGTTTGGTTTTCATCACTACACAGAAACAAAAATCTTTTCCCCCTTTCATTTGCTCTTCAGTTTATGTGAAAAGATTGATATATTTATCTTCAAGAAGAATAAACCTCTTGTCTGGTTTTGGTACCATCCCTTCCCCACTCAGGAGAGACCTTGACCTTATGTTTACTCTCATGAACTTTTCCCATATCTCTAGAATCATTGGCCTCATCTTTCCCTATTTTTTTTTTGTATTTTTCACTTAGACAGGCTGAGGCCTTCCTTTACTTGAAAAAGAAAAAAGAAAAATGCCCTTATATTTATTTGACCATCACCACCCATCTCCACCTCCCAATTAGTATTTTATTTCTCTCCCCATTGCATGACCATATTTATTGAGTAGCCTAAACTGACTGCATCCATTCCTTCTTGCTTGTTTTAATTTCAATTCAAGCATTTATTAAGGTCACTCTATGTACCTGACCTCTGATTTCACAAATTTTTTAAGAAGTCACTCTTTCCTGGGAAATTACTTGTTTTTTCTTGTTTTACATTTTTCTTCACCTCTCAGGGACACTTGACCTTATTAGTCATGCCCTTATTGAACTCTTTAGAATGTCCATATTTATTTGGGTTTTACTTTTTAGATCCTTTTTATGTCTTTGCTGATATCTTATTTTTTAATATTTCTAATTCTTTTTTGCACATTGCTTATATAAATACCCTAAGACGTAATCCTAAATTCTTTGTCCTTGACCTTCTGGGCACTGCTGCTTCTTTGTGAGTAGCTCCCAAATCTGTATATATCAAGTTTTGAACTCTCCCATGTCCAATTGTCTCAATTTAGTTATCCTGTCTAAATCTACAACTTACTGACTCAAAAATATGCCTGAGATCTTTAGTACTCTGCTATAATCAGCTAGGAATTACAGAACTATCCATTTGAAAGCTGTGTTTGGGCAAATCTTATCTAGTTCTCTTCTTTTCAATATAAAGAAACTGAGTCTCAGAGACATCAAATGACTTTATTTTGAGTGTTAAAGTGTGAGAGGCAATATTGGGCTTTTCTCCTCACCCCTCCTCTTTGGAGTTTGCATAACCTGGATTCTGAGTGCTTTAGTTTCTGTTTTGTGATGTGAGCTAGATCTGGAGCATTCAAAATCCAGTGCTCTTTTTATGATACCTTGTTGATAGAATAGGGCCAAAGTTATAGGTTCAAATTACACAGAAATTAATTTTATTTAAAGATGATTCTGTGCTGGCATACTCTTCACCCCTAGCCATAGTCAATTGTCCCTCTGATGTCTATTTAGTATTGTTCAACAAACAAGATAGATATTTTAGAAAACATCACAGATCCAAAGCACTTTTAGGAAACTGAATAAAGAGGATCAATAACATCCTGTGATATGAAACATTCATTAATGGTCATAATCTTGGGTATGCCTTAACAGGCAGATATGTTCCATACTTGTATATTTCCACTTTTGCTTACATATGCCACTTTGGGAGCCTAACATTGTGATCAAAATAATTAACTTTGTGATTCTTAGTCTCCTCATCACTCTTTCAAAATCTACCTTGAGCATGACTACCCAGGGTCTCACATTTCCTGAGTTAAATTCCTGGAAGGAAAAGGTCCTGATTAGCATCAGTTTAATATCTGAATAGCAATATGTACAAGATTAAGGCCAGAGGTGGAAGGAGACTGGTGTGGACTTGTGCCGGATAACCTTGTAAGAAAGTAACTGGAGGACTTAGGGAAATTGCTTGACCAATTTTCCTTCAGTAGAAAGAGCACCAGGTTTGCAGCTTTAGAAAACTTGATATTATCCACTGAATGTATGCTCTTGGGACAAGTCACTTAAATTGTAACTTTGGCCTTCTGTGTTCTCATCTTTAAGAGAAGAGATGAATTAAAATATATCCAAATCCCTTCCAGCTCTAAATCTAAAGATTTTTATATATTTTAATACTTCATACTTTCAATTTCTAGACCAAGGAAAAAGTAATATAACTGTTCCCAAAGTGGCAGGTGTAAGTAAAAACTGAAGTACACAAGTATGGAACACATCTCTGTCTGTTAAGCCACACCTAAGATTAAGATCATGAAAGTATGTGCTTCAAGTTGTAGGATGTTACTGATCGACTTTACTCTGTTTCCTAAAAGTGTGATGGATTTGTGATATGTTTTCTAAAATAACTATCTCACTTGTTGAACAATACTGGACAGCAAAGGAACAGTTGACTATGAGTAGGAGTAAAGACCATGGTCACCTCAAAATTGTCTTTGAGTGATTCTAGTTTCTTGGTACTTTGAACATGTAAGTTCTATCTCATTGTATCGACAAGTAGCATCTGGAAACTTCTGTTTTATACACACACACACACACACTCACATATATATATATATACATATATATATATGTATATACATATATATATGTCTAGTTTCTAATGCTGGCTTCTAGAGAAGTACAATAACATGTGTCTGGATAAGTCTAGCATATTTGATATGCAATTTAAGAAAATTTAAAATTATACTGAATTTAATACTTAACCTAATTGGGAAATTGAGAAAATGGGGTTTTTTAAGGTAAGGAAAGTAAAAGTGGTTGCTGTAGGGTTGGGTTGATATAGCAATATGGTTTTACTTGTAGTCATGACTATAAATTAAATTTTCAGACTTGAAAGTTATTCCAATATTCTTCCCAAATGAACCTCAGAATGGGTTTCATGAATAAGTGGTGACGTCAGTTCTATTCAGCAATTTATTTTGAGGGTGAGGAAAGACTAATATCTAGAGAGATCATGATAGTCTCTCAGTAAAAGGCAAACTCTAAAGATGAACCTTGAAAAGAGCTGGATATTCCAAGAAGCCAATGTAAGGAAGGGCAACATTCCTAGCATTTGGAATAGCCTCTACAAAGGCATTGAGGTAGAAGATAGATTGTAGGTCAGATCAACTGGAATATAGAATGAACAAACAGAAGTAATAAAAAAATCAGTCTAGAAAGATAGGTTGGATTCTGATTGTGAAGGACTTTAAATGCTAAATAAAAGAACTTATTATTTGTCCTTCATTCTCCAAGGGGACCATGACTTCAGAAAGGTGATGCTATATCTTACAATCGAATTGGATTTAAGTTAGGGAGGGCAGTGCAAAGACAACAGCTCTGCAATCCTCTCCAGTCATTTGGGTCCAGAGGCAAGATATAAATCAGGCTGACTGGCCTTTTTAAGTTAAATCTCAGTTTGACTGTGGCAATGCCCATTCAGTGATTAAGGCTAGGTAAGAAATATGGCAAAGAATGTCCTATTTACTTAGTTAAAAAAACTCAAGTCTTGGAGGAGAAGACCTTGAGCATTTCTGGCCCAAACAGAAACAATTGCTATTTACACTCACTCTGAACCATCTGGGCTCAAACAATGGGGAGCTTATAGTTGATCCAAAAGGTAATGAGATGCTACTTGAACTCAGTGAGAAAGAGAGTGGCATGGTAAGAGTCATGTTTTAGGAGCATCAGTTTGGTAGGTATATGGAAGATGAATTGGGTAGAGGAAAGCCTGTATGTAGGAAGATCAATTTTGAGGCTATTTTGATAATGTAAGTGAGCAGTGATGAAAGCCTAAATTAGATGTGTGGGTAGAAACAAGAGTATGAATATGAGAAACACTGAGAAAGTAGAACTGACAAAACTTGACAAATGATTGAGGAAAAGAAAAGAACCAAGGTGATTTCAAAGTTGTGAATCTATGTACCACCCAAAAAGATGGTGGTACAATTGATAAAAATGGGGAAGAATGGAGAAGATTTAGTTTGGACATTCTAAACATCAGGTGCCTATGAGACATTCCCATAGAGATATCTAAGGAGCAGATTTTGGCAGTCTGTTGAGGTGAGAGTCATCTACTTAAACCTAAGGGAGTTTATGAGATCACCAAGGGGGAAATGGTGGAAGAAAGAGAAGAGAGTACAGAATAGAACCTTGATACATGCCTAAACTTGGCAGACTGAAGGACAGTTATGATCTGGCAAGAGAGCCTCATAGAAATAGGATGAGAATAATGAGCATCATGAAAGTCAAGAAAAAAGAGGATGTCCAAGAGGAGAAGGATGGTGGTCATTAGATTCAAAAAGTTCACAGAGTTCAAATAGAATGTAGAGAGAAAAAGCCGTTAGATTTTTTTTTACATGAAGAATTTTTGGAAATCTTAGAAGTTGTAGTTGAGGGATAGAATCATTGTTTAAAAAGGGATTATGAAGTAAGTTGTAGGTGAGGAAATTGAAGCATTTAGAAACCTCTTTCTCGGAGTTTGACTCAGAGAAAAAACATAAAATAATCACTTTCGGAATAATAGAGTGGAGGGAAAAATTTAAGGATCCAGATGATCCTGGATATATTTGTAAATGCTGGAGAGAAAAGGGCCTGTATTTAAGGAGAGAGAATATGAAAGAAAAGGGATTGAAGTGAGGAGGATAAGGGAGGAGAAGTGGGATGGAAGGAGCACTAGACTTGAAATGAGGAAGTCATCTTCCTAAGTTCAAATATGACTTCAGAAACTTACTAGCTGGGTGACATAACACCCTGAAAAAGTCACTTAGCCTGTTTGCCTTAATTTCCTCATCTATAAGAAGAGCTGGAGAACAAATTGGTGGACCACTCTGATATCACTGTCAAGAAAACCCAAATGAGAGTCAGAGAGAATCAGACACAATTGAAAAAAGACTTAACAACAACAAATATATATATATATATATATATACATGCATATGTAATATATATATATGATATGTATAATACAAAAACAGGTTGTATACATATGTGTGTTTGTAATGCTAAAAGGTAAAGACTGTTCACATTTAATACTTTATAAATTCTATTTGATTAAAAACACAGGAAAGCAAACTGATGGTTTTATGGAGATGATAAAAAAATAAATTATTGAAATAATAAAATTGAAATAAATGACTGAAATATTAAAATACTTTTAAAATGGTAAAATTGAAAATTATTGAAATATTTAAAAAATAAACTATAGAAATAGTTGACCACCATAATTCCTTGCTTATTGAGATTCTAAGTACGTAGCACAAATCAGTCTTTGCCATATTGTTTTGAAATCTAGTCCCTTTTCAAGGATGATAGAAATGAGCTTAGAGGTTGTCAAGTCCAGTTCCCTTATTTTATATTAAGAATCTAAAGCCAAGAGACATAAAGTGACTTGACTATGAGCGTTGCTAATTTGCGGTAGCATTTGGATATAATTATGACCTAAGACTCTTGACTCAATGCTTCTTCATCCTACTACATGAAAAATTCCTAGCATTTTTTGAATCTGAACTAAGATGATCAAATTCTGGAAAACTGGACTAAGTAAAATATGAGAATGAAGAAGGTAAAGGCTAAAATATGGGCTTCATAGTGATGCCAATATCTTGGTACAGATGAGTATTTTAACTTAAGTGGTAGAAATAATTGCCCATAGACATGGAGAGTAGATTGAAGCACTCCTGTCCCTCCCAAAATGATTTTGATCACTATAAACATGATAAAGATAGGTGGAGTAAAGAGTAGACATTTATTTTCTGCCTGAAAGATTCCAATTTTAAGGCTATTCTCAACTGTACAGATAACTGACCTAGAATATTTAGTCAAAATGGAAAATTTAAATGCAAAAGATTATTTTAAAGGCAAATCTGTGTTGAGGAATTTTTTGGTTTGTTTTTTTAAAATGCTTAAATTTCATATATTCTTATTTGTTTGATGAAGTTGGAGTTATCCTTTATAAAAAAGATAATAGGGGTGGCTAGGTGGCGTAGTGGATAAAGCACTGGCCTTGGAGTCAGGAGTACCTGGGTTCAAATCCAGTCTCAGACACTTAATAATTACCTAGCTGTGTGGCCTTGGGCAAGCCACTTAACCTGATTTGCCTTGCAAAAAAAAAAAGTAAAAAAAAATTAAAAAGATAATAAATCCTTAAAATTTTACAATTTTGATTGATCTTTCATTTTTCTTTCATCTTCATTTCCATATATACTCATCTTCCCCCCAATTATCAAGTCAATAAATATAAACTTTTTTTTTAATTAAGAGGACAATAAGGAATAGGACAGGGGTAGAAGGGTGAGGAGGAGAGGGTATTTGTCTGAAAAAGGAGTTCAGCAAAACTAATTCATTAAACAAATCCGACAGTACACACTAGGCTCCTTAAACACTTCTACCACTTCTGCAAAGTAAAGAAGGTGCATCTCCTGATCTCTTCTTCAAGGACAAGTTTGGAAGACCAGGAGTGTTCTCATTTGTTTGTGAAAGGCAGATTCTAGTTGAGGTTCTATTGTCTGTGGGGTGTTTTAGTAGAGCATAACAGCATAGACCTAGGAGTGGCATATTGACATTGACCCACTGTTTAAAAATCTGAGAGGAAAGGCTTTATTGGTGATTAGTGCATCAAAAGACTGGTGTGATTAGTTGTTTTCACAGTCTGACATTGCTGAGACACCCCTGAAGCTCTATGGTGCTTCAGTGTCTTGTATGCTGTGAATCAACATTTTGTCACAATGATGCTGATGTTTTGCCCAGCATTGCCGGAATGTTGTGGTGCCTTGCTGACATAGGAAGATACTCAGGGGCCAAGGAATCTGTACTACTAGACCATCACTGACAGGAGATTATAATTACGCAGTGTTCATTTTCATGTTGAGTTTTTTCCATTAGTATTGTTTATTTTATAGATTTAAATATACATATATATATATATTTGTCTATCATCTGTCTATCTATCTATTTATCTATCTATAAATCTGTCTGTCTGTCTATCATCTATCTATCTATCTATCTATACCAACCTATCTATATTCACCCATCTATTTCTATCTGCTTTCCTGGTTCTGTTTATTCCATTTAACATTTATTTATTTAAAACTCTCAAAACTTCATTGAACTCTTCATAGTTATATTTTCTTTAGATAGAATAATAATGTTCTGTTCTATTAATTTATGTAACCATTAACTAAATGATGAACATTTACATTGTTGCTATTTCTATTGTCTTAATCTATTCCCTTAGAGCCCTACCCCAGTTAGTGTGAGATTTTATGGTTTTGAGGTTTGTTTTTCTTTTTTTTTTATTAGCATGTACATAAATCTTCCTACATCAAAACCATTATCTTTTGTCACTTTGTCTTTCCTGGTAGGATCTAAGTTAAAAAGTTGGAGAGACATACAGACAGACATAGAAATGAAGAGTTTGGTTAGGGCCTCACCATTATTATTGGCAGCAAGCCCTTTGAAAAACTTAGAAGGGATGTTTGTGTGCTTTGGGGACAAGAAGGTAAGGAAAGAGTTTGAAACTGTATTTTGTTCCACAAGGAGTCAAGGTTCCAAAGCTCTATATTTCAGGGGGTGGAAACTGTGAATTTAATAAATTTTCACAGACTGGTCTAGGAATTAAATACTATGATGGAAGAAGCATGCATTTTCCTTTAGAAATACACTTTTTTTTGGACAGGGCTCATTTTTAAGTTGTGCTCCTTGTCGTGTATGTGTGTGTGTGTGTGTGTGTGTGTGTGTGTGTGTGTGTGTGTGTGTGTGTGTTTACTAAATAATAACCTCTCAAAAGAGTTAGAGGATGAGGTTTAGACTTGATATCAGAAAAAAGCTGAGTAGCTATTAGAGCTGACCAAAACTAGACAATGATTGTCTAAGAGCTCAAGGATTGCATGATCATTTTTCAGCAATTTAGCCAAATTCAACTAATAATAAAATATGGTTTTGGTAAGGCTAATCCTTTGATTAGCTAATCAATTGAAATACAAAATCAAGAAATTGCTTACATTCTGCTAGGAGAAGTGATACAGTGTAATTTCAAGAAAGAAGTACTAATAGCTAAGGGAATCATGATAGACTTTATGTAGTAGGCCCCCAAACTGCTTTTAAGGAAGCTTAAGTCTTCCATGAAGTAGTGACAGAAGGAAGACTTCATTTAGTATGTTACAAGTGTCAGAGAATCATTGGTTAGGAAATGCTTAGATAAATCTAAAGAGCTATGACTATGAGAAAAGAATTGATGAGGAAATGAATATAATCTTGGAAAGGATTTAGAAAGAAGAATGTAAGGAGGGCCCTTCTGGCCAGAGAGGAATGGAATACAAGGAGGAGGTGTTTGAAAATTCAACCAAGATGTCCTAAATCTTTAATTCATGTTTATCACAGTGATGCTTTTTTTTCCAATTTTCTACCCTCATAACTAAACACACACACACACACACATATGAATATATATATATATATATGTAAAATATTTATATATGCATTTGTGGGATTCAAATAACTTAACAACCATTTCATTGAACTCAACATAAAATTAGGTATTGGTTCTGCCAAACCAGTGGCAACCCACTAAATCCCACCACAGAGTGTGTTTATATGTGTGTATATATACACACATATACACACATGCACACCAACATATACATATGCATACAGATATATACATGTATGTAAAATTCTGTACAAATTCTTGGTAAAGAAAAACTTTCTTAGTTTCCTGGGGAGAAGAGAGGAACTCCTTCAGGCAACTCCCTTTAAGTATGCCAGTGGCTGTCCATAGCACAAAGACCCAAAACATAAAATGTTGTGCAATGAAAATTGTTTGAGACCATAAAATCATAAATTAGATTAGTTTCTTGGGGAAAGCTTTTACAACCTGAGTCACTTAAGTGAAAGTAGATCATTACAAAGTGAAGTTAGGTACTCAAGCCTATTTCTTCTAAAGGTCAATTCTCCTCAGAGAAAACCAATAGCCATGTTATTGAGGTGCTCTGCTGGCAGTTTGTATATCATCAGAGCTGAAGTGATTAGATTCTAGGTCTTGGGGATTTGGGCCTTCTCATGCAACAGCAGGTCCAGCCAGATTGAAATACAATCATTTCATGTTTTTCCTGTGACCGATCCCACTCGTGTCCCCAGGGAAAGCACTATTAACTCTTGTTATTGCTTATGAGTGATTCTACCTTTAAAGACCTGGAAGCCTTACTTTACTTGTTCCTTATTAACAATATTGAAAAATACCGCAGTGTGGAATATCAGAAAGACCACTGGCTTGTGAAGTCAGGAAATGTGGGTTCATTTCTCACGTTAGATATTTATGAACATTGGTACCAAGGTCCTACTTTCCTCTTCCGTAAAATGAAGAAATAATATATTCACTAATTCATCAAAGGGATTTTATGAAGAAAGTGCTTTGTAAATTGTAAAGCCATAATTTAAGTGTGATTTAATGCATATTAATTCTATGGATGCAGATTAGGAATCATGAGCTCTCCTAAGGGAAATTAGGAGTAGGTGCTAGAGTCAAGCCTTTCGTTAGTTTACAAAGCTTTAGTTATGTTAACTCATTTGATCCTCACAACAACACAATGAGGCAGCTGCTATAATTAATAAGGCATATAATCTAGAATACCACAGGTAACAATAATAATAAACAGCTAGCATTTATACAATACTTATTTGTTGATTCCAGTGCTAAGCTCTTTATAATTATTATCTCATTTAGTACTCACAACAACCTTGAGAGCAGGTGCTGTGATTTATAGGGCCCATCTTTCTAGAATTTTAGAGGTATAGAATTGGGGGAAATGTAGATAATAAATGAAATCATAAGGTCAGAGGAAAGCAAAAAAAAGTCTTTTACTTTATAAACTGTCCCCCAAATCCTTATTGTGTGGATAAATTTCAGGGGATTTGTGAATTCAGTTGAAAAAATTAATCATTTTCCCTAACCTTAATTTCCTTTACAATCCTATATATTTTATTTTATGTACTTAAACTATTTGAAAGGGGTCCATAGGTTTTAGTGGACTGCCTTAAAGGGGCCTGTGACACACGCAAAAAAGGTTTAGAATCCCCACCTAAAATCTCTCTCATACTTATCAGTGATAGCCTAAATTGATAGGGGAATTGTAAACCCAAAGTGGCAAATAAGGGTTTTAAGGTCCAAGAGAAAATATCTACTTTGTGCTTGTCCTCATATCCTCTCCTTTTCTGCCACTGTTTGGGAGCTTTTGGCTATTCACATTTATTTTTATTTTTCTTGTGAAAACAGGGATGCCACTAGATCCATTTCCATGAAACAGGAAATATTACTAACATGGTTGTATTTATGACCATAACATGCTCTGAGCTCATCAGGAAGAGGTTCCAGTCTAAGTGCATATTATTTATTAAAAGTCAATTTCTGAGATGAACACCTGGAGGACAGTGTAGTAAATGGAAAAATTATAAAGGTGGTACTAAAAGACTGAGTGGCCATGCAACCTTGTTTGTGCCACTAATAAAATAAGGAAATTGGATCCCAGAGTAGGAACTATTCTTAAACCTGGCCTCAGCCTAACTGCAAAAGCTGTACTAGTAAAGGTAGAACTTTAAGATGACCTCCAGTTATAGCATACTGTTGTAGCATGGGGATTATGTTTTTAATCAATCAAATTCTTATTAAGCCATCCCAAGGTGCACAGGGCTTTTTTAATAGAAGCACATCCAGTTTCTTTGATGGATCCCTGAGTGGGTGGTAGGAAAGATTAAATATGCTTTTGGGGAACCCGTGAGTCACTTAAATAAGATTTTAAAAAAGCCTGCCTTTCAAGTGAGAATTGGTTGATTTCTCTTCATTTTATTTTTGAAGTTGATTTTGTGATACTTAAATCTTTCATACCTGCACAAAAATCTTCAGATGCCTCACTTCTGGTGACAGACCTAAGTCTGACAACTGCAAACCAACCAATTTAAGAATGGAGAGACTTAAAGGTGATAGATTTTTTAGGCCATTTCAATATCTAGAACAAAAATAACCTTTAGTCTTCTATGTCCTTTCTCCTTCCTTCTGAAAGAAGCAGATTCCTATACAGAAGTTGTAAGCTCCTTGAGGAGTGGGGCTATTTCATTTGAACTCCTGGCACCATGCATAAAGCATAGCATGAACTTAATAAATGCTTGCTGAATTAATGAAAAGATGGTTGAAAGGGGCCAGGCAGTGTGCTAGAAATCATAACAGCATGCATCTAGAGGGTATATTTTATACCACTTTTTGCCTTCAAGTCATTAGTCATATACTTCATCCTACTCATATTCACCATGCATCTTTCATTGTCCTTTGGGCCATCTTTAGAGAGATTATGAGGTTCCATGATTCACAAACATATAGTGTCACAGGATAGTATTGTTATTTTAAGTTATCATTTGAATGATATATCATTTGAATGAAAGAGTATACCTTAGAATCACTAAAAGCATTACCCAATGACTGAAATTCCATCTACAATTTTTCTCCCTATTCACTTTTGGACTCAGTTCATTGTCTATCTGCACAGTCTGAGCAAGATAAATGTACTAATAAACTTAACTCAATAGACTTCCCACCCAACTGCATATTATAAAATAAGCAAATGTTATTCTTAACTCACTTGACTTTTTCTGTATTGTTAAATCAGTCTCTTTTGAGTGGCTCATTAAAGAGAATCTAGTGTTCTAAGACACAGAGCCATAAATACAATGTCATCTACAACATTCTTGAATGGGTTTTTTTTTTTTTGAGAACCTCTTCCATTTGAATTTATGTATAAGACATCTATCACAATGCTAGCTAGAGTCACTTTAATGAACCTATATTTCTCTTTTCTGTTTACTTAATAACTGTAGTCAGAGGATTATTGGAAAAAAAGTTATTTTGTGGTTGTATCTATAAAGTCTTGCATGATTTTATTATATGCAAGGGAGACAATTTTTTGTAACTTTAAGACTGCTTTCTCTTACTGAGTTATATATTTTATTAGAATCAGTAAATAGCAGGTTACAGCAGGACCTTGTGTGTTCTATGCCCTTTAATCAATTGTATGAATTGAAGATGTAATCTGTACAGAATTACTTACAGAAGCATAGTGTAGTATATTAGCAATGTATTTGATGTCAAAGCCCTTGGATTGAAACATTTATTTACTACTTATTAACCTTACTCCCCATTAAAATGTGTGTTCCTTGACAGTGGGTATGGTATGTTTTTGTCTGTGTCCCCAGTGTTTAGCACAGTGCTTTGACACAGAATTGAGTGTTTTTTGTTTAACTTTTTGCATAGAATTTTCTAAGTCATCTCTACTTTCTGGGTCTTTTTTTCTTTATCTATAAAATGAGGAAATTGGAGTATATGGTGGCAAATGTTCCTTCCAACTGTAAAATTAATAACTACTGCCCCCTTTTCATCTTTCCATCAGGGAAACCTAGGGGTGGCTAGGTGGAGTAATGGACAAAGCACCGGCCCTGGAGTCAAGAGTACCTGGGTTCAAATCTGGTCTAAGACACTTAATAATTACCTAGCTGTGTGGCCTTAGGCAAGCCACTTAACCCCATTTGCCTTACCCCCCCCAAAAAAAAAACATCAGGGAAACCACCATTATGCAGAGTATTTTCTTCTTAAAATGTCTAGGGAACAGAGAACAGGAAAGACCCCCCCTGAAGTCTCTTCTAATTTTAGATTCTGTAATTTAAATAAAACCTAAATTAATTGCTATATTCCTCTTTGTCTTTCTGCCATTATCATCTTGAGTCATCTATTCTTTTAAAGGTTTTTGAAAACTGATCACTGAGGATAGTTGAACAAATTGCTATATATAAATATAATTTAATCTTAGAAACATAATGAATATAGAGAAGTAAGGAAAGACTTATATGGGCTGATACAAAGAAAACAAAGCCAGGAAAATATCATCTAATGGAGGCATTGAACCAGTGAATAAAAAACAATCATCTTAAAATTAATGATATTAATCAGTTAATGTTTTGCTTTAGTCTAGGTGCAAAGTCAAAGGCTTTAGACGGATTTAGACTGATCAGTTTAAAAGTTCCTTGAAAGCTGTAGATGGAATGGAGTTATGCTGCATAGGAAGTTATTTTTTTTTCAGTTTGGTCAAGTCACTTTATGTGGACTTATATAAAACCAACAAGCAAGATGAAATGGTTTTCATATGGTGGAAAACTGACAGCCCAACTCAGGGAATAATTTGGAGAGGAGAGTGGGAGAGGAGAGTCTCCTTATCTCTCTTGCTCAGAGGAAGACCATATTTGGAGTTTTTCATTGGCTTCTGAGTAGTATCCTTGTCATAGCATGACTGGTGGCAATTTTTGTATGAGGTATTAAAGATAAATAGACACAATGAGGAAAGTCTAGAAAGTATCTAACAAGAAACCTTGTCTCACCTTCATCCCTCAGGGGAAATTCATAAGTATCTCATTAAGGGGAGAAAAGGATTTCCAGAAGCTTAGAGCTACTAGTTTCTCCTCTTTCACATGTACTTTCTAAGTTAGAACCCTGGTCTCTATGTATTCATGAACAAAGTGAATCACATAGTATTGGGGACATGTTTCGTTCCAGTCATCATTATTGTATCATTTTAATAAAGTATTCTTTTTCTAAACACTAAATTTGGCTGACTGATAGAACTCAGTCAACAATCTTTATAAGGAAGCCCATTTGTGAGTGTTTTGGAGCTATAAGTGATAGAACACAAGTCCTAGTTCCTCAGGGCTCTTCTTAGAAGAAGCAGTTGTTCTCTGGGGACCTGATCGCCAGGTTGAATGTAAAAGTGTAGCCACACTATCAAAACTAAATGTTGTCCAATTATAAAGAACAAATTTGACTTCAAAGAAGTGATATTAAGATACTTTTCTCTGAGCCTTTACAGAGATCAAGGTCCATGGACATTATAAATATATTTGAAAGATTTTATTTTGAGTATTACAATTTTTCCCCTAATTTTGCTTCCCTCCCCCCACCCCCACCCCCCACAGAAGGTAGTCTCTTAGTCTTTACATTGTTTCCATGGTATACATTGTTGAATGTGATGACAGAGAAATAATATTCTTAAGGAAAAAAAAATAAAGTATAAGATGTAGCAAAATTACATAATAAGATAATGGTTTTTTTTTAATTAAAGGTAATAGTCTTTAGTCTTTGTTCAAACTCCATGATTCTTTCTCTGGATGCAGATGGTATTTTCCAGCACAGATATCCCAAAATTGTACCTGATTGTTGCACTGATGGAATGAGCAAGTCCATTAAAGTTGCTGTTAGGGTGTACAGTGTTTTTCTGGTTCTGTTCATCTCGCTAACATCAATTCATGCAAGTCCTTCCAGGTTTCCCCTGAATTCCCATCCTCCTGGTTTCTAATAGAACAATAATAGTGTTCCATGACATACATAAACCATAGTTTGTTAAGCCATTTCCCCAATTGAAGGACATTCACTTAACTTCCAATTCTTTGCCACCACAAACAGAGCTGCTATGATTATTTTTGTACAAGTGATGTTTTTACCCTTTTTCATAATCTCTTCAGGGTATGGACCCAGTAGTGGTACTGCTGGATCAAAGGGTATGCACATTTTTGTTGCCCTTTGTGCGTAATCAGGGACATATATTTTTAAGGCACTTTTTTCTCTTTGTTTTTCCCTTTGCTTTTAAAAAAATCCAATGTTTGTCTTTTCATTTTGTTTGTATTTTCTTATAATACTGTAAGATTGTAATTATATTCAGCAACCACATATGTGTATATATTTCTACAAAAATGCACATATAGATAAAGAGCAATTTGTTCTGGCATTCTCAGGGATCAAAAAATGTTCCCCCAAATGTCATTAAATCTTTGCCACTTATATTATTTATCCCAGTCTTCATTTGGTCTAGGTCAGTCATTCTTTCCAAATTAATTTTAAGTGTGGGTGTACTAAGGTTTTATATGTTGGTATTATTGGCATGATAATTAAATTAGATTACTATAGCTTTATTGGGAAATGTGTTTTATTTTGTATCTATTTGTCACACTTTCTTAAGTACTTATATAGTTAAATGATTTTTAGGCTAATTCACTACATTATTGTATAAACAGTAATTTCCCCTTTTCTCATTCATCAAAAAAAAAAAAACTTCATTAAACAAGTACCATGTGCAAACCACTATACTAAGTATGGGATTTAAATAAAAGAAAAAGGATTTACAAAAGTCTAAAAAAACAGTCCTGCTTCTGGAATAGTTTCTGTTTAGCTAAGGAAATGATTGTGCTGCTAAATGTTTCACAACCAGCTCTCTGAAAACTCATGGCACACTTTTAAGTTAAATCTGCATTACCAATATTTTCTTAAGTCTAGACTATCAGCAAAATAGTTGTTTAACAACTGCCAATTTCCAAGGTATAAATATGCATCAGCTACTTGGAATAGTAGATAAGAGTACTGGGCCTGAAGTCAAAAAAGAACTGCATTCAAATATGGACTCAGACACTTACTAGTGAGTGACCCTGGGCAGGTCACTTGACTTCTTTTTGCCTCAGTTTTCTCAATTGTAAAACAAAGACAAAACAGTATACCTAGGGTTATGTTGAGGATAAAATGAGATAATATCTGTAAAGTGTTCAGCATTGCCTGGCACATGGACTCTATATAAATGCTTATTCCCTTTCACCCAGTGATCAGTCTTTCACTGTTCTTATGATGAAACAGTGACAATTTAACAGTTTGTTCTCAAGAACCATTTGGACTTGACTACAGCACCTCTGGAAACATATATGTGTGAAAGGGCAACTAAATATGGATTACAAATGCCTTTTGACTTATGAACATTTCTTTTTTATTTTTTTGCAGCTATTTGGAGGACTTGTCTGGATTTTGGTAGCATCCTCCAATGTACCTCTACCTCTGCTACAAGGATGGGTGATGTTTGTGTCAGTGACAGCGTTTTTCTTTTCCCTCCTCTTCCTTTGTGTGTTCCTTTCAGGCATGGTGAATAGAATTGATGCCAATTGGAACTTCTTGGTAAGAGAACACATTTTAATGTATATATAAAATATGAATAATTTAATATAAATTTGGAAGTTTTGATAAGAATAAAAAATATTTATATAGTCTTTTAAGGTTTGCAAAGTACTTTATATTGAGTCTGAATTTGTCTTATCCATATTCTCTCATCTTTGGTATCTATTGAAATAAGTAATTAAGTGTCAAGTTCATTGGAAAAGATGCTCTAACATATTATCTTAGCTTTGCAGATCCCACTGCTTCTTATATTCTAAGCAAAAGAGTACTTCTCTTCTTTCCTGTATAAAATTACCTTTACTCTGTTTTACTTTACTTTGGATAGTAAATGATTCCAATAGGGCTATTAAATTCTTGCTTTGGGTGGATTGCAAAATTTCTTTAATTTTATTTTTATTAAAATTTTTGCCCATAATTGAGTATCAAAAATCTCTTCTGAAATTTAATACACATGGTCCTTTGCAATATATTCAAATTCCTAGAAAAGAGCAGATAACTTTGTAGTTATTTCCAAAATTCCTATTATAATAATAGAGTAACCTAGTTTTCTTTATGTTTTTTTTTAAGAGAGTCAAAGGAATACCTAATGGTTAAAATCTGTGCAGTGTGTCTGCCATATAAAAAGATCAATTACCAAAGACCAAACTTCAGCAACTCAGGCTTTGGTTAGATATAGGAAACATCTGTCTTTTACCACTAATAAAAACAAGACAGTTGGAATTTATGCTTTATACCTTTTAAAGTATTTTCATGTCCATTATCTCATATTACGTAGAGTAGATATTCTGAGCTGGGGCTTAGTTTGTAACCTAAGATTACACAAATTTTTTATATTCATTTATTTTTGCTTTTTAAATTTCATTTTTATTTTCATTTTCAAATTCTCTCCCCTCTTCCTCCCCTTCCCCACACATTGAGAAGGAAAGAAATATGATACTCATTACATATATATATATATATATATATATATATATATATATATATATATATATATAAAGTCATGCACAACTACATAACTGTTAAGTAATGCTAAAACTAGTGGTCATTCCTATATATTATGTTGCCTCTGAATTTACAATGGCACTGGCAAACTATTTCCATAATCTATGAAAATTAGCATGTAAGTTATATACAAAACATGCATAAAGTTTATATAAATGTCAGCCTTGTGTATTTTTCTTTTTTCAATTACAGTAAAAGTTTGGTTCAGGAATAGAAACTAGGTTTGGAGATTCTTTTAAAGGAGGCAGCAGTTTATTATCCAATGTAATCAAAATAATCACTTAACAAATAGAATGTAATCTAGAATATGATTAGCAGTTGAACCCAAGAAAAAAACACATAATTTTAAATTCAATCCTTTGAAGAATTTTTGAGTATATGGATGAGTCATATATAGATTGATCTGTTAATAAGAACAATATCAAATACCCACCATATGTTAGGTTCGGGAGTTTATTGTTGTTCAGTCATTTCACTTGTATCCAACTTTCTGTGACTCCATTTAGAGTTTTCATGGCAAAGATTTTTTGCCATTTGTCTCCTGCTAATTTTACAGATAAGGAAATTAGACAAATAGGGTTAAGGAACTTGTCCAGGGTCACAAAGTTACTGCATGTCTTGAGGTCAAATTTGAAATCTTCTTTAAAGTCTTCGTGACTCAAGATCTAGTACTCTATCCACTGTGCCACCTAACTTTTTTTCTGGAGATACCCACCAAAAATGAACTACACTCTCAGAGAGTTTACATTCTTTTGTGGGAGACTGAGAGACAGACAGAGGACATATACACACATATATAAATCCATACCCCCCCACACACACACATACAGTGTAACTATAGCCAAAATGAATACAAAATTATTAGAAGGGAGAAAGGACACCTTCATTTGGGGTGGCAAAAAGTCAGGAAAAATTTCAAGGTAGAAGGATATGCTTGAGTTACCTCTTGAGGAAATAGGGAATTCTTTAAGGCAAATAAGAGAAAGAAGTACATTCCATTCAGGTAGGGTGGCAAAGGGAAAGAGACAGAAAATGGATAGTCAGCTGTCTGGACTGGAGAATGCCATTTTAATTTTCAGATGAATAAAATAATATATTTTTTAAAACCTATCATGTAAATTAGATGATCAGAAACATCTTTGAGTGACTAACATTCCCTTCTATATGCTATAAAGAGAGACTGGACTAATCTATATTTTGTATCAGTATTTGTCAAGGAAACAACCTGGATGAATAAATTTAATGCTGAATTTGGAATCAAAAGAATGGTGTTTGAATACTGAATTTGTCCTTTCTTATCCCAGGAAGAAGTCACATATTATCTTTTGAATTTCACTGTTTGCAGGTTTAGAACGGGCATAATCACACTTGCATAATTGCCCCTGATTTGATATGTGAGCAGCAGTTTTCAAACTTTAAACTGAATTATTTGTCATTAGCAGTACACATTAATCAAAATGAAGCCAGGCATTAACTTAGTCTCATATAGCACTGAATTGAGAGTCAGGAAATATGGGACGGCTAGGTATGCAGTGGATAGAGTACCTGCCCTGGAGTCAGGAGTACCTGAGTTCAAATCTTGCCTCAGAGGCTTAATAATTACCTAGCTGTGTGGCCTTGGGCAAGCCACTTAATCCCATTTGCCTTGCAAAAAAAAAAAAAAAACTTTAAAAAAAAGCAAAAAAAAAGAGTCAGGAAATATAGATTCTAGTCTCAATTCAATCCATTAACCTTCTTGGGCCTCAACTCCCTCAATTCCAAAATAAGGGAATTAGACTGGGTGACCTCTTAAGATCCATTTCACTACAAAAATCTATGATCTTATGATTTAATTGATACTCACAACACTGTTTTGTAATACTTGGCCTAAATGCCACAAACTGATCCCTGATTTTGAAATCCTTGAGTTTATTGAATGCCTGCCCCATTTAGATTTTCCTTTCATTTACTTTGCAATTCTTAGCTTATTCAAAGTGTCTTTGAAAGTAGCTTCTGTTCAAATGGCCTTCCTTTTGAAACACATTAATGGACACCTTGTGCTAGGTAGATTCCTATTGTTGCACAAGTTCTGTGGAGTAGCTATGAGATAGGCATCACTTTTAATTACTGCATCCTGCATGTGTTGATCAAAAACCTCCTAAATTATTTTCTGCTGTGATAGCCCCTTGGGTGTGTGGAGCAAGATTGTGTATTTTGGGGCAGAATCTGTGTGTCTGTCTGTGTGTCTATGTGTTCTGTGTATCTGTGTGTGTGAGATGGCTCCCTTTGGCATTCTGATAAAGCCTATGGTCTCTTCAGAATACGGTTTTTTAAGTGCATAAAATAAAATACATAGTACCACAAAAGTAATCAATTTTACATTAAAATACAATTTTGTTTTAAATTTGTGAACGCTTTATCAAGAATTCCTGCTCTAAAGGAGAGCAGGAGGGTAGAGGATGTTAGGTCCAAGCTATATGAATATCTAACAGTTGAAGAAATTAGGGGTGTTTACCATAGAGAAAATGCAAAGGGTGGGGGGATATCTGAAGACAGCTACCTTCAAGTATTTTGAAGAGATATCACATATAAGAGATCTGACTGTTCTGTTTAGATTCTGAAAGAGGGCAAAACTCAGAGCAGTGCGTAGAAGCCACAAAGAAGTAAAATGAGTAAAAATTTACTAAGAAATAGAGTCCAAAAGCAGAATAGATTACCTACAGAAGGAGACTTGTTTTTCCCTCATCTGAGGTTTTCACATAGTAAAAAATTATTTGGTGGCTACTGTAGTCCCTGACAACTCTGAAATTGATGATTCTCAATATGTCACATTTGAAGGGTACCCTAATTTTCTGGATCAGATAATCCCTCAGGTTTTTCTTCTTCTATGATTCTAGTAAAATGGTTTTCAATAGAGCCAATCTAAGAATCACCATTTTTGGAAACCTAAACAGTGATTAGAACAATTCCCTTTTAATATAGAGTTGAATTCACATTTTCATCCCTTTTTTTGCTTATTTTTTAAAATATAACCCATAAATGATTTCCGTGCTGGTTTTCTTTCACCAGTCATCTGAAAAACAATTAGAATTGGCAGAGTTGAAAATAAGATGATTACTGGATTATGAGTCCCATAAAATGGGGAAGAGGGTCTTTTTAATCATTGTGTTCATCCCAGTACTTAGCATAGTTAGCTTCATAGTCAGGAATTTAAATAAATGCTTTTTGAATGACTAGACAAAATATATATTTAAATACCTGTCTATCCAAAGAGGGGGAAAAGAATACTTTTATTTTTTGTGGGTTTATGTTTTGTAGTATGATTGAGGGATGGGGAACAACTTTGATTTACCTAATTTTGCTAAGTGGATGTAGTGTGTCTGTATATTTGTTTTTAATTCTCTTGTTAAAGAACATTTTTAGAATAAGAATAATTTCTAAGGAAAATGGCTTATCCAAAAATAAAGGTTTATTTTAACCACAAATGGTAATAACTAAATAGATTTAATTAAGGAATTTTGCATATTATGTTATTCTAATTTAATATATAGAACATTTAAAGGTTTTTCTGAGGTCAAGAGTGAAATTGTTACTTCAAAAAGGAAGGTGGAGAAAAGGTTAATGGAAGGGAAAATCAACAGAGACAAAACCGAGTAATTTTCCCCTACATACTTCCATAGAGAAATGAGTAGGATACAAAAAAATATTAAATTTGGACATAGAAAGTGAGTTTCATGGGGAATCAAGGTTGTGCAGTGGATAGAGCACCAGCCCTAGCATCAGGAGGACCTGAGTACAAATGCCACCTTGGACACTTAATAATTACCTAGCTGTGTGACTTTGGGCAAGTCACTTAACCCCACTGCCTTATAAAAACCAAAAAAATAAAAAAAAAAAGAATTTCAAAGGTGACAACCTTCTTGGTGACCATGACTTGAGACTGTCCATTCAGGAGCTCATATCACTTATTTCTTAGATTGACTCTATTGAGAACTATTTTACTAGAATCATTGAAGAGAAAAAAAAAAACCTTAAGGGTTATCTGATCCAGAAACAATTATCGTATTTGCCCATGTCATTTGTGTGTTATTCTTCATGGCCCTATTTGGGGTTTTCTTGGCAAAGTTACTGGAGTGGTTTGCTGTTTCCTTGTCCAAGTGGTTTTTACAAATGAGGAAACTAAGTCAAACAAGATTAACCACAAGGTCACAAAGTTGGTAAGTATCTAAGGCTGGATTTTAATTAAGATCTTCCTAATTTCAATCCCAGAATCATATTTACTGTGCCAGAAAAACAGTAGCCACCCCATTTTCTTAATCAGCTCTAGTGCAAAGAAATTGATACAGAGTGGTTTTTTTCATGAATTAACATGAGCATATTGCTAGAAATTTAGTTAAGACCTAACTTAGAAAGTAGCCAGAGTTTTTTAAAACATTCAGTGCAGTAAATTGCATTATGAAAGGTAATTTAGAAAATGAAAAAACATTCCTTTAAAGAAAACTTTGGTGGAGTCAAGATCTCAGTCTATTAAGTGAAGAATCATGGAGCATGATACTATTTTTAGTAACTGACTATAATCTTAAGAACTGGATTCCTGAAATTTGAGATCATCTTTAGTGAACCATTTGCTTTGACATAAGGTGGTACAATTTTATATCATGTAGTATTTTTTATTATTTTTCCTAAAAGCAATTTTTATCATTTTTAAAAAAATTTTAAGTTGCAAATTTTCTCCCTCCCTTCCCTCTCATTGATAAGGTAGGTAATTTGACATGGGCTGTATATCTGCATTCAGGCAAAATGTATTTTCCTATTAGTCACATTTGAAAGGAAACACAGACCAAGAAAGAAAGATGTACATTAAAACTTCCTCAATGAATTCTTTCTCTGGAGATGAATAGCATTTTTCATCATAAGTTTTTCAGAATTTTTGGATCATATTGCTGAGAATAGTTAAGTTGTTCATAGTTGATCCTCATACAGTATTGCTATTATTACATACAATGTTCTCTTAGTTCTGCTCACTTCACTTTGCATCAGCTCATATAAAGCCTTTCCAAGTTTTCTGAGAACATCTGGCTCATCATTTCTTATAGTACAGTACTATTCCCATCACAATCATAACCCATATATCATGTAGTATTGTTAATAAATAATAATAGTGTTTTGCTATATTAACATATTTTAGCAATATATATTTAATGGATTTGTTCAGACATTCCAAGAATATATGAAATTTTCTAAAATAATTGGGTATTTATAAGATCATAGACTTTAAAACCAAAGGGAATTTAAAGATAATTTAGTCTAAGACCCTTACTTTTCAGATAAAAATAAACTCTTTGTCTAAGACTATTTTTAGTGATTTTCCTTGGTTACTTTATGGAATATCAGGATAGATTAGTGATATTTTATTTCACAAAGTCTTAAGTATTGCTATTTTATTGAAAGTAAATTACAAAATTAAGGTTGCATAGATTATTCCTTGGTTCTTCCTACATCTCCATTTCAATACACCACATATCATAGTTTTGTAGGTTCTGAACTGAAGAGTCCATAGAATGCCTTTCTTTCATTTTATAAATAAGGAAATAAGGCACAGAAGGGTTAAGTGATTCCTCCCACTCTCTGAGAATTTTAGAAGCTAGATGGCACAGTGGGTCTTGAGAATCAGGAAGACTGAGTTGAAATTATGCCTCAGATACTTAATAGTTGTATAACCCTGAAAAAATTACTTAACTTCTCTGTTTTCCAGTTTCCTCATCAGAAAAATGGGGATAATAATATAATCTACATGATAGGATTACTGTTAGAATCAGTAAATTTATATATGTTGAGTACTTTGCAGACCTTAAAATACTATAACTAATAAATATCTAAGATAGGACCCAGACAGGTCTAAGTTCAGTGACCTTTCCAATATAACATGGTGCTTCAAATGAAGGTGACTACATGAATACTTAAATGAAATTAATTTTTTCTATCAGAGTTCCATCCACTAACATAGAGCCCACTCCCTTTATAACTTAGGTGCTTTGCAACTGTGGTATCATCACCCTGTGGACACTTTTGTAATAGCTTCTCCAACCTTAGCTCAGTTGGGCAATGAACTGCAGATATTTCACCACAACCATAGTCAAAAGGTTTCCCAGACTAGGAGGACCTGTCACTATAACTAGAAGCCCAGACTCACCTCAGTACACAGAAAAGATATTCTTTTATTTTTTGGCAAAGCAATGGGGTTAAGTGGCTGGCCCAAGGCCACATAGCTAGGTAATTATTAAGTGTCTGAGGCTGAATTTGAACTCAGGTCCTCCTGACTCCTGGTCCAGTGCTTGATCTACTGTGCCACCTAGCCACCCCTAGAAAAGATATTCTTGAATGAATGATGCCAGAGAAGATAAGAGAAAAAGGAATTTATGCCTAATTCAAACCTTTGTTATTTAATTTTTTTGTTCTTCCCTTTAGGACTTTGGTTATCATTTTATTGTGTTCGTTTTTTACTTTGGAGCTTTTCTGTTGGAAGCAGCAGCTACTTCTCTGCACAACTTAAAGTGTAATGTGACTCTGAATGTACAGACCCTTTTGAATGACAACCAGTACAATATAAATGTAGCAGCTACGGTAAGTGCCAATTGTTATTTCCTCTTTAGCCATGTCCCTCCCTATTTGGGACCTTAATATTCCCTAATTTAAATAACGTAGGGAAAAATTAATTTTGCTTTTATTTCCAGAGAAGTGGATGTTTTCTGTCATTTTTATGGGATTTGTGTCAGGATTTTAGCTATTAGCATAGTTTGAGGGATAGGGGCATATTAGAGTCATATTTAATATTCAAGAAATTTGATTCTAAATTGTCTTGTCAAGGGATATTTTAGATCTTCATTCATTTCCGACATCACCTCTTTTATATACATTGAGCCAATCTGTTTATTTCTCACTTCTAGATCTCTTTTTCACTTCTCTTTCTCCCTCTACAAATATACATTAATTGGGACCATGAAAATGTAATATTGATGAATACAAAACAAGAGGTTATTTTATTGGAAAAAAATATCATGTCATTCCTCGACTGCCAAAATTGGGTTTATAAAAGTTTTAAAAAGAGAGGGTAGATAAGAATGACAATCGGTAGTTTTGATTTCCAGCTGGACTTTGAAGGAAAGGAGGGCTTTCAATAAAAATTTGTGAAAGGAAATCATTTTCTGACATAAAGGATAGGTGAGCTATGTGAATGCACCCAGAGTAGACAAGAAAAGAAGGAGATCAGGAAATGGCTAGTACAAGACCAATTTTTCCAGAATGTCTATCTAGCGTGTTTGGATTATAAAGATTAGAAAGCAGTATGATGGACAAATTGCATCAGCAAAAGACTGAAAACAAGGACTCCAGCTTGAAAATTATTAATATAATCTTTGTGAAGAGCAGATGAAGGCCCTAGCTAGATTGTTAGAGAATGGAAGTAAGAAATCACAAAGGATTGGATATGGGCAGCAAGGAAGAGGAATAAGCAAAAGATGAATTAGATTTTTAAGCCTGAATCAATGGGAGGATGGCAGTGCCAATTAACAGAATGAATTTAGAAGGGGGTAGTTATTGTTGAGCAATTAGTAAGTTCAGTTTACGGCTGAGTTGAGTTTCAGGGATCAAACATCTAGTTAGAAATGTCCCAGAATTGGAAAAATAGGTCTGGAGCCTTAGGGTTAAAATTGGGGCTAGATATAGAAATTTGGGAATTATTCATAGAGTGATAAGAATTAAAGCTATGGGAGTAGAGGAGATGACAGTGGTGAGAGACTAAAGTAAATGAAAAGAGAGTGAAGGAAAAAGAATACCTAAGAGGAGACTCAGAAGGAAGAATTAGATAGACATGGAAGCCAAAGGAGAGGTAGAATACAATGTCTAATGGTAGGAAAAAAGTTCAGGAAAGTGAAGACCCAAGAAATTACTCATGGATTGTGTCAACTAGGAAACAATTGATTACATTAAATAACATGGAAAGCATTTTGCAAACATGCCCTGTATAAATGCTAGCAATTATGATGAAGATAATGATGGTGATGATGATGATGGACAATGATGACAATGGAGAGAGTAACTTCAGTACAATGAAACTAAATTGTAGTGTGTAGAGGACTAAGTGTTATAGAAGTCAATAAAAGTATAGAATATTCCTTATCCAGGCTTGGAGAGGTGGAAGGGACTAGGGAAGATTTTCCAATAATTAGATTGACCTGAGTTTATTAGTAGGCAGAGAGAAAGAAATCAGGAGAGAGGAAGAGATAATGAAACAGAAATTAAAGACTCTTATCCATATATTTTTGCCCATTTGGATTACATCAGATTGCTCTTCATTTTACCAAGGTAGGAAAAATCCTTTCTGTTCAATAACCAATAAAATGTCTTTAATTATAGAGGTAAGAAGGATTCTGATATCATCAGTTATTCTGATATCAGTTTCCTCAATATATTTTTCAGGCAATACTTGATTGCTATGAATTGCATAGTAGCTCAAATAATCTTTTCTAATGCACAAGTCTAAACCTACCACAGATCACCTCAAGTAAAATAATGATATGTGAGGTGCTAAAAAAGTTTTAAGGAGATGTATAAATTCTAGTTGTTGTTATGTCACTTCCTTGAACAAAACCCTTAATTGTATTCCTATTACCTACAGGATAAAATAGAGCCCAGGGTCTAAAATTGAAGGATCTCCATAGTTTGACTTCAGTGAACTTTTCCAATCTTGTTTCATATTACCCTTTGAGAACAAATAAACTTCTATTGGCTATCCTATGCCCTCCCATCTCTGTACATTTACCTTCATTGTATTTATCCCTCATTCCTGCCAGTTATAGTCTTTCTTTTCCTTCAAAAGTTAGCTTATGTGTCTTGCCTTTCACAAAACTCTTTGTCTAGAGCTCTCTTTTCCCTGCATCATGTTTTGTTTGTTGTAACACTTTTGTACGAAGTCATCATGCCCTTAATCTTTCCTAAGTGGATTGTCAGCTTGATGGTAAGAATTGTCTTCTTCAAATTGGTAGTCTCAGTGCCCACAAAAATCCTTTGAATGAGTAGCTATATGATAAATATTTTAAAAACCAATTTATGTAACATAACTTTAACTGCTCAGAGATAGAGGCCATGCACTTACCTCGATACCTAATTCAATTCCAAGTACTTATGTAATGTAGGTCATACATAAGTACTTTGGGGAATCAAGCTGAATACTTAGTATTCTGTAGGGCCCAGCATATACATATGGTATTCCCACACAAATCTAGGAAAGCGATAACTTGATGATTCATTTATGTGGGTTGCCTTTGTTCAGCCCTAGAACAGTTTACCCTTTTTAAGAGAAATAATTTGATATTCAACAGAATTTTGACAGCTGTTCTCCACCTTGGATAAATAGATGAAACTTTCCTAGTGAATCTTTCAATATGTTGACTGGGTATTTAAAGTTGTTTTGTTTTGTTTTTGTGCAGAGATGGGAATGGGACAAACATTCAGAAGACCAAAAAATGATCAAATGTTTACCCGAATGGTCATTCACAAATGTGAAAATTATTTAAAATAATAATTTTAATAAGAGAAAAATGAGGGTAGACTGAGTATTGCTTTTAAAAGCCACAACTATTGTAATTGAGTTCAGAAAGAATCAGCTTGATTGTAAAATGTGTTTGAAAAATGTATTTCAGACTGGTCTGTTCAGATAAGTCAATTTGCTTATTAAAAATTTAAGATGATGTTGAAGAATGTTACCCACTTTCCTGACTAATATGGGATGAACTAATATGCGCAATGAGGAATATTTTTTGGACTTAGCTAATAAAGAATTCTTTTCCTTGACTATGCATATTTGTTAGTATGTTTAGGGTTTTTTTTTTTACCCAATGGGGGAGAAAGGTAGAAGGAAGAAAAATAAATACTTGATCATTAAAAAAAAGAAAATTTAATTAAAAATTTTAAAATGAGCATCACAAGTAAGCATTTCTAACATAATTTCCTATGATATTTATATGTTAAAGAACGCTCTTAAAAAGCTTATATTGGCTATATAATTTTATCATATATATTAGATATAAATATCACTCAACATAAAAATGCACAAACAAAATTGAATTGGAAGTGATGTCCTTGGACAGGGTTGGGAGTCTTTTGTCTATTAAGGGCCATTTGGATATTTATAATGTCATTCACCTGCTATCTTTGAGCAAGCATTTAATTCACCCCTTAAAAGTTCCTAGATCTGTTGAATTTTGAGTCCCACATGTGGTTGCCGTGGCAGTACCAGACCAAATGGCCTGAGGCCAGCTGTTGTCTGCTTCTGGTCTAGGGTAATGCTCCTAGTTTAGAAGAACAGCAATAATTCTTTGATGAAAATATAAAAGTATTGAGTGGAGGGAGGTAACCTCAGACTTTATGCTATCTGATGAAATTGTTTCTTTGTTTTATAATCCACAGTGTTAATTCTAATGTATTAATTTTCCTTCTTAGATTTTTGCCTTTGTAACAACAGCCTGTTACGGTTGCAGTCTGGCCCTGGCTTTACGAAGATGGCGACCATAACACTCCAGATAAATTAGCTCTCCATGCTTGTTTAGTTTGTATATTTGTATGTGTGAGACCAGTTTTGGTACCATATTGCTTTAGTTGTGATACATTCCCAAAATCTTTTTGTATATGGAGACATTCTATGGAAAAAAATTTTCATCCACATACTAGATGGAATTTATTTTTAAAACTCTTTTAACAGATGAAGAGCCTTTCATTGCAGTTAAGTTGACTTCTTATTCTTTGAAACCTGCACTTTAAAACTGATAATCAATGGATAGAGGCAGCTTGAAGAGATTTGGATTTAGAATTCCCACCTCCAATACTTACTAGTTTGTAATCATTGGAAAATCTCTTAACTACTTGGACACTTAGTTGCCTCTTATGTAAAATGGGAATGATATTTGTAGTTCTTGTCTCACAGAGTTGTTGTGAGTATCAAATGAGATCTTATATTTAAATCTTAAAGCACCAAGTACATGCTAGTTATTAATATGAGTATATATTAGCTATTAAGAAGTATCTTTTTAAAAATATATGGTCACTGGAACCCCCTGGACCTTATTTCTTTTTATATGCTACTTTTGTCTCCCTACAAAGTTTGCTTCAAACTTAACAGATATTGAATATTTGCCTCACTCTCATATTTAAAAACCCATGTATATAAGATTTTTAGAAAACCCAGACATAGGAGGCATAACTCAAAAGCCTTATTTCCCAAGCCATATATAGAACTCAATCTCATTACTTTCTCTTAATAGTTTCTTGGTTTTAGGCAGTCAATTGTTTTCCTGTTGGAGATACAATGATTTTTCCTAGACACTTAAGATACTATTTTGGTTACTTGAAAAGTTCATATATGAAATGAACCATAACTCTCTGTCAAAGGAATCTTCTTTCCTCTTGCCCCAAGTTAAAGTGAGGCCTTCACATTCACTTATGAACACACTGGAACTGATATCTAGCTCCTTTAGTTTTTTTTTTCTTTTAGTTTTATTTATGTCATAAGTTTCAGTGTATTGTGTAAATATATTTGTGCATGAATGTGGTACTTTTCAAAATGGTTTACTTTTATTCTGAATAGTTTTTTTTATTTTTCTGAAGTTGAATTTGAATGGATTTTTTTAAAGCAATTCTGTCTATAAAATTTGATGCTTTGATATTGCCATAGAAATATGACAGATGTGCAAAAGCTAGGTTTTTAAAAAAATTATGTTTATGTGTGCATATGTGTATATATTAGTATATATATTAATATGTGCTTATGCATTTATGTGCACATATACATGTATATACCCACAGGTATACACATGTGTTTCTATATATTATATATGCACATGTGTGTATATATATTTATATAGCCTTTGTTGGTTGAGTCATACAAATATTGATTGCAATGTACCTTTGTTATTTTTGAAAAGGTGCCAAAATGTCTGAACAAAAGGCTTGAATGGGAACCCTATGTGAGTTATATGACAGCCCTCTCCATGTAATTTCAATAAGGTGTTTCCAACCAATCTTAAGAGAAATTCCTTTAGAATAAGACCATTTATTCCTTATACCCATCAACCCTTTGTGTGTTTACTAAAACTATCCCAAATGGTGCCACATGTTAGATTTTTTTTACAGTGTGAATAGTAAGCCAACATAGCCAACCCACCTCATAAACCATAAGCTAGCCATAAAAGGTGGCAGCTCTGGAGTAGTTGCTGATCAAAGGGCAAGTCATATTTCTCCTAATGCCCCAATATGTCAACATGTAAATTGTAGTCAGTTTTATGTGAAATATATGTGGCATGACTATAGTGTGACTCATTTGTGTATATGACTTATGGAAATCCATCCTCTTTATATATCACACTAACATATGTCTTTTCTGAAGCTTCCCCTCCTCTTTGAAAATCTGCCATTCCTACTTGTACACCACTTATTCACATTTGTATTATGAATTATATATTACAGATTTATACACTGTGCCATAAGGATGTAGTCTCTTTTAGCTAGAATTGTATGAAGTAAGTGGGCTAGATTTGGCTCTGGTGTCTCCTATTTTCTCCCAGTAAGACATCTGAGTTCTGTGCTTGGTGACATTAAATCAAACAATTTTCTTGAAATAAAGTGTTTCGGAGGTGCTTTTGTAATGAATTGCTTTTAAATTGCTAAGAACAAAGTTTAAACATTTATCTTTACTGTGAATACTTATATCTGTGGATAAAGTGCATACTAGATTTGTGAAATGAATGACAAACACTTGAACAAAAAATATGGCATTTAAAAACTTCATTGTGCATCTTAAAACTGTAAAAAAGGAGAATGTTTGGATGATTTTAATGTCTTGGTAATTCTATAATGAAATAAGACTTCTTTTATAAGTGTTATGAATCTCTAATAAAGTATTCATTTGCTAATCTTTCTCCTTGCAAATTTTATTTAGAAAATTCGACATAGTACATAGAGTACTGTTGTTATTATCTATTTTTTTTTTAGGTTTTTGCTAGTCATTGGGGTTAAGTGACTTGCCCAAGGCCACACAGTTAGGTAATTATTAAGTGTCTGAGGTCAGATTTGAACTCAGTTTCTCCTGACTCCAGGGCCAGTGCTCTATCCACTATGCCACCTAGCTGCCCCTTATTATCTATTTTTTATAAGAATAAATGTGAAATCCTATACTTGGGCTCACAAAGTAAACTTTAAAGTATGAACTGGGGAGGTGCTAATTCAAAGTTTATCTGAGGAAAAAAAAGCCTGAGGACTTTGTAGGTTGCAAACTTAATATGATCCATTAGTATTATATGACAAGTCAAGAAGAGGTAATGCAGACTGAGGCTATATTAACAGTGCTATGATATCTTGAAATGGGGATGGCAATGCCATTCTACTATGTCCTTACTGAAACATATAAAAATATTGTAGTCAGTCTTAATTATTCCATTTAAGATGATATTGTGTATGGAGAATGTCCAGATGATGGAGTAGGACCTTGAGTAAACATCTGTGGGGATCAGTTGAAGGAATTTTAATATTTAGCTTTGAGAAGACTTGGGAGAAATTGATAACTTTTTAAACACATGAAGAATTGTCTCATGGAAAAGGGAATAGGCATGCTGTACTTATTCCCAGGACACAACATAAGAGTGATCACTAGAAATTGTTAAAAAGGTTATTTTAGGCTTGAAAAGTAGAAAATCTATCAATTTTAGCTATCCAAAAGTGGAATGGGCTTTGGTACATTTCCTCTCCTTGGATGTTTTCAAATAAATGACTGTACAATCATTTGCATTACATATAATAGAGGGCATTTTTCATCTACAGGTTGAACTAGTTGCCCTCTAAGGTACCTCCATCCCTAAGTTTCTGATTGTCACAAACCTTTCAAACTAATTTTATATTACTAAATCCTCTTCTAATGTGGGTGTCAGCCTACTTACCTCCAATGCCACATGGGAACAATTAACACTTGGAAATGGCTACTTTTCTACCAGCTGGCAAGAATTGTTGCTGTTGAATCAATCTCTATTTTAATTTTAAAACAAAATCCCCAAAATATAGTTTACAGCAATTCAAAGGAGAGCACTAAAAGCACATTGTGTTTAGAATTGCAAAATAATAGGATACAGAAGCTTCAAAAGTTGAGAATTTGGTTTAAGCTTTATAATTTTGGCAAATAAATCAATCTTAGACCCCTGACTTTATTTATTTAGCCCTGTTGTGTACCTTTTGAGCCAATTAAAGTTTAGGAAGATGTTGGCAGTAAGCAAACACTTACTAGATCCCTAATATTCTAGGGATTGGTCAAGGTTCGAAGGGTAGAGTGTGGACCTGGAGTCAGAAAGACTCTTCGTCCTAATCTGGCCCCAGACACTTCCTTGCAGTTTGACCCTGTGCAAGTTATAAGCCTATTTGCCTCACTTTCCTCATCTGTAAAATGAGCTGGGAAATAAAATGGCAAAATGTTTCAATATCTTTACCATGAAAAATCCAAATGGGATTATGAAGAGATGAACATGACTGAAAAGACTGAACAACTAATTAGTTTTTAGGAAGGTTCTTTCTTATGATGAGACAAAAATTTGCTTCCCTATTACTAATCACAGCAGGTCTTAATGCTGTTCACTGAAATCACACATAACATGTACAATTCTTCTTTTACATGACAGTCCTTAAAAATAGTCAGTTATCCCATCTTCAAAAAAGAAAAGACCTGTTTGTTAGGAGAAGGATCCCAAATTCTTTCAATTCTAGCAAGGCTTTCCAATCTCTTTTTTTTGTTCTTAGTGATCTCATAATATCCCAGCTTGTCAGTGTCCCTCTCAAAATGTTCTCAGAAGAGAATACAACAGCTGACTTGAATTTCCTCATTCATTTACTTTTCCCCACATAAGCCTCTAACAGCACATTTTATAATTCTTAAAAGGTTTCCAAAGCACTTTTCTCCCAACAAGCACTTGCAGATGATAAAACAGAATAAACCACAGAAAGGTTAAAGAATTTGTCTAGTCACACAGTTAATAAGTGGCAGAATGAAGATATATAAGGTTCTCTTGCTGCAGATGTAATCCTGCTTCCATGGTACCATAACTGCACAAGGACTATGGATGTGGCTATCATGAAACTGAAAAGAGATTTCATCTAAAGTCACACACACACGCACACACACACACACACAAACAAACACCAAACACTAAAACTGAGTACCAAGATAAAGTCTCCAATTTTAGCATGACATTAAAAAAAGATGGTCTAAATATTCTGTGTGATAGTATGATGGGATATCAATGGATAATGGTCATTTGGTTTGGGTTGCTTTAGCCAAGATTCTTACTTTAAAATTTGCATAGATGTTTAAACAAACAGCCCAGTCTTTTGACTCTGATGCTTAACTGTTAGTTATTTTTAAACATCATACTTGCAAGTATGATGGTCTCAGATTACAAACAACTCTAGCTGCAGTTTTCTCTCATGATTCATGCTGATTACACATGATTTCAACCATCATTTTCTATAGCAATGGAATCTTGTACGTTGAAGATCCATTGAACCAATCTCACCTTTTACAGGAACCATATTTACTTATTATGCTTAATCATATTCTCTAATTGAGGAACACTGAAAATTCATGGCTACAAATTTTTGAGAGGGAACTGTATATTATGTTTTTCAGTTTGGCTACTATTGCTAGCTGGTTGAATAAAGCAATAAGATTATGAGTGGAAAAAAATGATTTTTTTTTTAATTTTGATTGTGTCTGCCACTGTTTAGGTTTATGGCCTGGTACAAGACATTTTACTACTCTGTCCTTCAGTTTTTCCTTCTATAAAATGGGATGACCAAACTATGACTTCAAAGGTCTCTTATAGTTCTAAAAATCATATTACTCTGTTAGTAGAACTGTTTCAAAGTGACAAAACATTTGACAGTAGACACACTACCAAATGTATACACTGGTAAAGTAACTATGGCTTTGAAAAAATAAAGACAGAATGTTACCTATTACCTCCATTCTTTTGCTCCCTATCAATAAGATAATTGTTTCAACTCAATCAAGTGACAAATGAATCTCAACTCTAAAGGAAATTAAACAAATAAGTCAGCCTATGGTAGTAGTAAGGATATGAATTTTGAGTCAAGAGGATCTGGATTCAAATCCTTGTCCAACATTCGTATGGTAGGTAGGACTAGAGGGCCCATAAAGTATCTTTGAACTCTAAATCTATTATCTAGGTAGAATTCTCTCTCACTTAAAAAAAGATTTTTTTAATTTATGGAATTAAACAAGTATTTCCATAACTATAATTTTTTTTTGAAAAAGATGATTGCACATAAAACTGCAAATGATCATGTACAACTTGATAATACTTTTAAATACATAATAAAATTATTATATAAATTTCTGTTTTTTCCTTTTTTCCTCCTTCTTTCTCCCAGCCCTATAGATGACTACATTAATACAAATGTGTTTATGTGTATTTGTATGTATGTATGTGAAATCATTCTATATGTACTTCAATTCATCAGTTCTTTATTAATATAGATAGCATCTCATTTCATATGTGCTTTGTAGTTAATATGGGAATTTATAGTAGTCAAAATTACTTATTCAATCAAATTGTTCTTAAAACAATATTATTGTTACTCTATCCAAAGTTCTGCTCATTTTACTCTTAATTATTTCCATGAGTCTATCCATGTTTTTTCTAAGATCATTGAGCTCATCATTTCTTATAGCACTGTAGTATTCATCACATTCATATACCACATCAGTTCCATCATTTCCCAATTGAGAAGCATCCCTAAAATGTTCAGTTCCTTGCCAACACAAAGAGGGCTGCTATAAATATTTTAAAACATCGAAGTGTCTTTTTTTTCCTTTTTTTCCCTGATCAGCATGGGAAACAGAACTAATAGTAGTATTTCTGAATGAAATGGTATAGGTAATTTATTAATTCTTTGGTCATAATTGCAAATTGTTTTCCCAAATGGTTGGATCAGTTCACAACTCCACCAACAAGGAATTAAGGTCCTAATTTTTCTATATACCCTCTAACTTTTCCCTTGAAAGAAATCATAATGATACCTCCTCTGAGGAACTACCTCTTGGGTGTATAAAATTGTGGATTTATTAACTGCTTGACATAAGAAGTGGATAATTTTAAAGATGTGGACAGGTTGTCATATTTATAATAAAAAAATTTGCCCTTCCTCTGCTATCCTTCCTTTCAAGTTTCTGTTGTCCTCTTCATTGTTTTTCTTGACAAGTGAACAATCTGGAGGCTGTTTTAGAATGATAGGAACCACAGAGACCAAGTCTAATCTCTTCATTTTACTGTTGAGACATTAAAGCTAAGTAATAGTTCATTGAAGTTTATAATCTAATGTGAGAAACAACATGTACATATAAAATTTAAACAGGATAACTTGGATGTAAGTTCATCAGGAATGTAGCAATATTGAAGGGAATCAGAAAACACATCTTGAAGAAAATTAGATTTTAACTGGAATTTGAAGGAAAGCTGGTTAGTCAGAAGAGATGAAAAGGGACAGAATTCTAGGCATGGTGGACAATCAATGAAAATGCCCAGAGTGAGGATATAGAATATATTGTTTGAAGTACAGTATTGAGGTGGTGTCACTGGATCATAGAGTGTATAGAGAAGAGTAATGTGTAAAATCTGGAATGGTGGGAGAGGGCTAGAGTATCATGTAATTTGAATGTCAAAACAGGATTTATTTGATCCAGAAAAAAATGGGAAACCAGTGGAGTTTATTGTGTAAGGGAAAACCATGGTCAGATCTATGTTTTAGGGAGATCATTTTAATATCTGAGAAAAGGATAGACTGGAGTGCAAGGAAGCTTGCGATAAGGAGACCAACCAGAAATAAAATTGCAATAGTCCTAGTGTGAGGTGAAAAGGTTCTACACCAGAATGTTGACAATGTCGGAGGAGAGAAGGGAAATAAGAAATAAGAGATGTTAGTAAAATTGGCATTGGCAACAGATTAAACATGGAGGATGAAAGAGTGGGAAATTGTGAATCTGACAGAATGGGAGAATGGAGGATACCTTCAACTGTAATAAAGATTTTAGATAGAATAGAGGTTTTTAGGGAAAGATAATGAATTTTGAACATTGTAATTTTGAACAATTGTGCCTTGTCAGTGAATTTGGAACAATTTTGAATATTTTAAGTTTAAGATGTCAATGGGATATCTACTTTGAGATATCCAATGAGTTACTGAAGTTATGAGAGTGGAAGTCTGGAGAAAGGCTAGGGCTGGATAAAAAAAATCTGAGTGTCATTTGCAGAGAAATGATAATTGAATACATAAGAAGCTATGTGATTATCAAATAAAACATACAGAAGGTGAAGAGAAAAGGAACAAGAAAGATTCCTGTGGTTTATTCATAATTATACAAGAAAATGAAACGTAGATTTGAAGCTAGGGCTTCTAATCTAAAACCAGTACTCTTTCTACAATAGCCCAGTAGCAATGCAAATTCAAATTAATCACTATTCTTTTTCATTGTGAAATTAGGGTAAAGCTTCTGAAAGTCATTTCTGGGAGCAACAATAGGGCACAGAATGGAGATTGTGGCATTAGAATGTCCATAATAATAATTATAATAAGATCATAATAGTGTACAAGTATATATAATTATGATGACAAAGAATATATAGTGCTTACTATAGACTAGGAATTATGCTAAGCAGTTTACAAATATTGTTTTATTTGATGCTCACAGCAACCCTGAGAGCTAAATGATTTTGGTATACCCATTTTACAGTTGAGAAAACTAAGGCTAATGGAGATTAAATGACTTTACCCAAATCACAGAGCCAGTAAGGGTTTGAAGCTGGTTTTGAATTTAGGTCTTTCTGACTTCACATTCAACATCATGCCAAGTTTCTATGGGAAATTAAACCCAAATTTTCTATTGTGCTATTTACATATACATTTACATATACACAAAACTGTACTATTTCTATTACACTGTTGCGTCCCTATAAAGTTATGATTCAGCATTTCTCAAAATCATTAAGAAACCTCTTAAAAACACTAATGTCAACTGAGATTAGACATTCATCTTAATATACATCATGCTGCTTTGAAGCCTTGTTATTTACGGGTAAGAAAGAGAAACAAATCTCTTAATGGTCTTTCTCCTATTCTTTTGCTGATGTATTTATTATTCTTGCTATTAACCACCAAAAGTATTCTATCTTCTTAGTTTCTTTTTCCTTTTTTTGTGGACTTATTTTTCCCCCATTAACTATGCCTTCCTCGGTGGCTTTATTTGTTTACCTTTCTTATATGTCTGTTGTCTGAGATGTTTGCTAAGTAAATAATATGCTCAGGTCTGATTTTCTTTAGATAAAGTTTTGAAATGGTTCTTTTTTATTGGATGTCCATCTTTTTCTTTTATTATTAAGATAAAGTTTACAAAATATATACCTTTAGGTTGTAGCATCTTCAATTCCTTTGTTCTTTAAAACACATTTGTCCATTATTTCTTGCAGTTTCTGGTGGGTGCAAAGTAATTTTGTGTTAGTTGAATTTCCCTTCCTTTATATCAGATTTCATTGTTTCTCATTGGAATTGTAAATTTAACCACCGTGTATCTTGGAAATTGACATAGAGGGGTTTTTTTTTCCCTGAAGGCAATCTGTAGATTCTTTTGATGAGCACTTTGCTATCTTTGTTCAGAAGTTCTGAATTATTTTTTGCTAGTAGTTTTCTATTCTGGTATTTTCCCCTTCTGGTTTTTTGACTTGTGATTTTTTCCCCCTAGAAAACCTATAATTCTTGAGTTGTCTCTATGTATCCTACATTCAAGATCATTATGTTTTGTTTATATTGAGGTCATATTTCTCTTGTCCTACTGTAATATATTTGGATGTCCAATCAGTTGTTCTCTCTTCTGTTTTACTGGTGCTTTGCTATTTTGGATTTACATTTTTCTATTCTACCAATTATTTCTACTGTGCAGATAAATCTGCTTTTCTGATTCCTATTTTCCCCATTAAACCAATGAATCAACATTTTATTCTGCTTCCATGATTCTTTGGAATCCACAGGGTCCTCTACCTCATCAGATATTGATTCATTTTCCTTTATTTTTCAATACTGATTCATGGATGTATGAACTCATTTAGATGAAATGGAAACCATATGCATTTATATTACTAAGTTTTACTTATTAATTTATCAGCTTGTGATCAAGTTCTTTAACAGATCTTTTGGTCTTTTTATTCCTACAGTACCCATCACTCACTCTCTGACTCCTTCCTCCTTCATAGCAGTTTTCCCAGGGTGCTGGTATCTCAAAACTATCTCAGCCTGAAAAGGATAGAATTAGCACATCTGGATGCCCATGTCTTATTTTTTTTAGGTGTCATGGAACCACACACATGCTAGTGTCCTACTGGAGTCTTTACTCCTCTGTTCTCTGGGCACTATTGAAGCTTGGTGTGCTGCTGTCTCAGCCAGAATATGCTTCACACTCCTGACTTTTGATCTTTTCATAGCCTGGGGGGGGAGGGGTAGAGTTGAATTCTATTCATGTCTAGGAGTCACCTTCTACAGCCTAGCAGGGTATGGATAAGCATGTTAAGATGTTAGGGATTAGGGATTAGTCTTGTCTGCACTTAAATCATTGAGTTGTTAGTTCATGAAATTGCTCTATCTGTTGCCCATAAATTCTTTTTGGAGAAATTTGAGGATTCATGAGAATCAGAAAGTGTTAAATCTTCCATCATGTTGATCACATTGTGGAGCATTAGAGCTTAGTCAGGCACTGAAGACACCAAGGTCATTCACTGTATCCTGGGCCAGTCATTGGTTTTGACTTTCATTCCAAATGATACTTTGATCACCCAGGAAGAGAAAGTGAGGTTGATGACTATGTGCAACTCTGCCTTACTTAAATCCAATTCATGTGAAAATCAAGACATCACTCATGATGTCATTTTTCTCCTTGAAAATGAGGTGAAGGCTGACCACCAATAATACATGATTTAGAAATTTTCAGTCTAGCAGCAAGAGCATTGGACTAGGAAGACCTCCATCAAATGTTCCCTCAATATATTCTAGGAGAGACTTCTGATTCCTTCAGTTTTTTGTCTTTTATTCCCCCCTTAAATTAAGATGATTTATATTGTTTATATTTTATATTTTCTCCTCTATCCATCTGTTATTTTCACCTCTCCTCTTAAAAGAATGCAAGATTTAGGAGAGGGTTTCATTTACAGTTTTTTTAATCTCCAGTTCTAGAAAATTGCCTGCCACATAGTAGATGATTAATAAATGTTCGCTAAATTAAATTGAATGTGTACCCCTTAATCATGGGTGTACCCCAATGTTCTGTCCTGGACCATCTTTTCAGACCATATTTTTGGTTTATATTTTTTCACCCAATGACCCCATCAGATCCCATAGGCTTAATTATCAATTATCTCTTGTACTAATCACTCCTAGATCAATGCTAGGTTTCTGTCCTGAGTTTCAGTATTTCGCTTCCAGTCGGCTAGTGCATATTTAAGACTAGATGGCATACATAGAGGAGAGCCATAAAAATGCCCATGAGAATATGGAGTGTGTCTTGTTTTGGAACAGCAAGAAGACTGGATTCTCAAAGGACTGAAGATTATGTGGGAGGTATCAAAAATTTAGAAAGGTGGGAGAGTTCGACTGTAAAAGATTTTAAAGGCTAAAGGATTTTATACTCGATACTATAGATAAGAGGGAGCTACTGGACTTTATTAAATTGTATAGAGTATTGTGGCCAAATCTATCCTTTCAGGAAGGTCACTTTGAAAACTGAGTGGAGGACAAGAGAGGACAAGTGTCTACAAGAGAGACTTGTAGGCAGGCCAAAACAGGCTAATGATTTAGTTCAGGTGTAAGATGATAAGAGACTACACTAGAATGTTGGCAGTGTCAGAGGAGAGAAAGGGGCATATGGCAGAGATCTTTATAAATTATATATAAATTTATAAATCTATAGACTTTAGCAACAGATTAGATATGGGGGTGAAAAAAATGAGGAGTTGAAGATGGCACCTAATTGGGAGCTTGAGTGGCTGGGAGGATAGTGGTGCCCTTGACTGTAATAGGGAAACTTTAAATGAGGAAACATTTGGAGAGAAATGAGCTCCATTTTAGACATGCTGAGTGTGGGATATTCATTTTAAGATGTTTAACAGACAGTTGACAATGCAAGCCTAGAGGTCAAAAGAGAAGCAACTACAGTATTATTTCTGAATAGCATATCAGTTTCCAAATCTTATATTTTCTACCTCCACAACATCTCTTGCATTTTTTCCCTTCTCTCTCCTCACATGGCCATCATCATAGCTCAGATTCTTCTCATCTTTCTCCATTCACTACAATAACCAACTAACCAATCTTCCCATCTCCAATCTCTTCTTCATATACATGCTAAAATATTTTTCCTGAATTTTAAGTTTGATAAATTTCCTTCCCTACTCAATAAACTTTAATGATTCACTATTAACTTTAGGATAAAAGACAAACTACTCAGAATGGCTTATAAAGTCCTTCAGTACCTTTCAAGCTCCATTATACATTATTCCCCTTCCCCCAGTCCAAGAAGTCCATAGTCCAAGTAGACTGATCCTATTGCTGTTTCTAACACCTCTTTATCCTAATGATTATCACTGGCCATCCCAATTGTTTGGAATTCATTCCTTCTACACCCTAAGCTTAGAATTCATCATTACTTTCAAAACTCAAACCCACATAAAGGTTTTTCATGATTCTCTTTCTGCCCCCCAAATAATCTTATATTTAATTCACACATATTTTAATGTAATTATGTGTTTATGCACTGTCTCCCTGATAGATACAATCTATTTAGGGGAATGTACTGTTTCTTTTGTGTCTTTGTACACTCAACACCTAACATAGTACCTGATGTATTGTTTTAGTTCAGTTGTTCAGTCATGTCTGACACCTTGGACAATACCTGTTAAATAGTAAGTACCTAATTTATGCTTGTTGGCTGTTGACCTGATTAATGTGTCTTTGTTTCTTCATCAGTAAAGTAAAGCTAATGTCTAACATGGCTTGATGCCTTTTTAGTTCATGGATGAATGCTATGAAACATCACCTCATCCAGAAAATTACCAACAGCTAACAGAAGTCTCCAGGCTAATGTGAAGGCTATTCTTTTAACATTTCTCCTGGTGCTGACTCAGCATCTTTGGTTTCAAACAAGGGACTTCAAATTTTAAAAAGGCTTTTTCTAAGCTATTATTGACTGTGCACCTGTTTCCCCAAATTCATTTGAAGAACACCTTCTACTTTTTCCTCTCCCTGCTACTCCCCTACTTACCCCCTGTAAGAGCTGAATAAGAGCTGATGCAAAGAAGTTCAACTTTCTTTGAAGATCTTCAGAAAATGAAACTAAGGATAAGAATAGAAGGCTAGATAAAACAAACAAAGCTCCTGCCCACCCCACCCCCATATCCCTAGGTCACATTTTTTTAAAAATACATATTAACCAGCTCCAAAATCTGACACATGCTTCTCTGCCCTTTCTACAAAAGTACTTGATATGTGGTCATGTTAATCACAAAAAGCAATTACATATGTTCTCCCTGCCCCCATAGAGCAAACATGGGAGCTTAGGTGGAAGAATAATGGCAAATAGACTTGATTGAAGGAAAAACTTTCCAATGATTAGAACTCTCTGAAACATTGATGGGTTTCTTCTAGAGGAGGTGAGTAGAAGATATTAATGAACATAGTCATAAGCTAGATGAATTCTTTTTGTAGATCTAAAGAAGGTTCATATTTCAGTATTAATTGTAATAAATAATCTCTGAGATCAATCATAAGATTTGGTGGATTTCCCTCACCCTCTAAAATATCTCTATATTCATTTGCATGCAATGATAACAGCAACAGCTAGCATTTATATAGCATTTTAAAGTTTGCAAAGTATTTTATATGTTTTTCATTTGATAATCAGAATAACCCTAGGAAAAATGATAAATGATCAAGGAATACAAATAGGTAGCTTTTCAAAGAAGAAGTCAAAGTTATAATATATTCAAGCATATAAAAATGCTTTAAATCATTAATTAAAGAATTATGTATTTGAAAAAACTTTGGAATATTATCTCATACTTATCAGATTAGGTAAAATGATAGAAAGGGGAAATGACAAATATTGAGGGCATGTGAAAAAAATGGGACACTAAAATACTAAGAGGGAAGCTAGGCGGTACAGTGGATAGAAGACCTGCCCTGGAATAAGGAGGATCTGAGTTCAAATCTGCCCTCAGGCATTTACTGATTGAAGGACCCTGAGCAAGTTACATAATTCCATTTGCCTCAGTTTCCTCATCTGTAAAATGAGAAGAAAATGAAAAAACCCTCCAGTATCTTTGTCAAGAAAATCCCAAATGGAGTCATGGAGAGTCAGAGCTAAAAGGACTCAACAACAATAATACGTTTTGATGGAACTGTGAACTAATCTAACCATTTTGGAGAGTAAGCTGGAATTATGCCCAAATAGTTATAAAATCTTGTATGCCCTTTGATTCAGTAATACCACTTTTAGATCTGTTTCCTAAAGTGATCAAAAAAAAAAAGGAAAAGAAGCTATATGTTTTAAAATATTTATAGCAGTTCTCTTTTGTGGTGGGCAAAGAACTAGAAATTGAGGGGTTGCTCATCAATTGGGAAATGACTAAAAAAGTAATAGATGAGTGGAATGGAATACTACCATAGAAAATGCTAAGTAAGTTGATTTTTGAAGGACATTGAAAGATTTGCATGAAATATTGAAGGGTAAAATGTATATAACTAGGAGAACACTATAAATAGTAATAGCAATATTGTTCAAAGAATAAGGGTGAACAGCTAAGTTAATTAATTACAAAGGAATTAGAAGTAGAAGCTATCTACTTTCAGAGAAACAAATAATAAACAATAGGATTTATATAGATAGTTATATGCATGTGTAAATATCTATATATGCATATATCTATATGTCAAATGGTGACCTTCTCTAGTGAAGGCTGAGAAGGGAGGAAAGAAGGAAGTTCAGAACTTAAAATGTGGCAAAATATAAATTTAATAAAAAAATAAAAAAAGAACAGTCCTAGGAGGTAGATTCTATTATTATCTCAGGTAGACAAAATTTAAATAACTTGCCCAGATCATACAGCTAATTAACTATCCTAAGGGAGGATTTGAATTTAAGTTTTCTTTTTTCCAGGTTCAATTCTCTGTCTGCTCTGCCACCTAGCTGCTGATAATAATAGATAATAATAATAATAATAATAATAATAATAATAATAATATATTACTTAAAGGTTTTCAGGAAGTTTAATTTACATTATTCTATTTGACAATTTCAGTTCTTTTTTAGGGAGTGATATTCCCCTCTTTATTTTGTAATTGAATTGAAAATATTTGGGTTTTTGGTGTCTGTTAATGGTAGGAAACTATACATTTAAGAAATACATTTTTTAAAAATTAGCACCATTACCATTACCAAATCATGGAGTCCTATTTGTCCCAACAGTAATTCTGTTCTTTTTTTCCCCAAGGCAATGGGATTAAGTAACTTCTCTAAGGTCACACAGCTAAGTAATAATTAAGTGTATAGGTCAAATTTGAACTCAGGTCTTCTGATTCCTGGGACAGTGTTCTATCCACTTGGTCATCTAGCTGCCCCTTGTTCTCAGTAATTCCTTAAGGCTATGCCTATGTGTTGATTGATGAAAATGTTGCCAATAGATCACACGAGTCAGTCAAGATCTTGGGAGGAGGCCCTACCATATGTCCCACTAGGTGAGAGTGCCAGGACAAAATGTTTTTGACATCTTTTTACTGTGGTCAGTATTCCAGGGAAAATCCCCAAATGAGTTAGTTTCTTTTGCTACATGCCCCCAATTTCCCCATAACTATTCTTTTTGTGTTTCCTTTTGTTTGGAGCCCTGCCAATATTTGTCATTGCTGATGCTTTTGTAGATTTGGTCTCCTGAATTCAAGCAAAGGACTAAGTCGATAATTTCTGGAGAATTGAGAATGAGGTCAGCCAGGTGGTCCAGTGGATAGAGTTGTGCTTGGAATTGAGACCTGAATTAAAATCTGACTTCAGACCCTTCCTAGCTGTTTGACTGTGGACTAGTCACTTAACCTTTGTCTTAATCCACTGGAGAAGGAAATGGGAAATTAGTATCTTTGCCAAGCAAACCCAAAAGAGGTCATGAAGAGAAAAACATGACTGAAACAACTGAACAACAGAGAATGATCAAATATAAAAAGGATTCTTTCCTGTTATGTTTCTATTTTAACTTACCAACCTTTAATAAACATGAATGTATTGGCATACAATGAACAAAGGACAATTAAAAATGTACTGCATAGGAAATTATGAACTTCTGTTACAGCTTGTTTTCTTTTAAACATTTACATTAAATTTGACACTGTAGTAACAAAACTGGTTTATCTGTTCCCTTCTTAACTCCCCCCCTTCTTTTTTATGCTTTTCTATAAGTTTCATAAATTATTTTATTGATGTCTAGTCTTTCCCTTTCAGAAGAAAAATGACTGAATGAATTGTGATATATCAATTAATAAAATATTATTGTATCATAAATAATGACAAGTGTGAAAAATTTAGAAAAACCTGAAAGAAATGATACAGAGTTAAATGTTCAGAGACAGAAGGACCATTTAACGGGTTGGCTATGATGACAAAGGGCAGAAAACAACTTTGGAAAACTATGACTTCAGAGGACTAAGAATAAAGTGTGCCTCCCATCATTTGCAAGAGAGATGATTGTCTTGCACACATATACACATATAATTTTTCACTATACTCATAAAGAGATGATCTACATCCACAAAATTAATATGATATAGTATTCATGATATATACTATATAATATATCACATGCACACATACATGTAAACATATATGCATATATTTTCTTTACATTTGTGAACATGTTTTTCCAAGTAGAATGGAAGCTCTTTTTAGGATAGTCTGTTTCTGAATTTGTCTTTGAATCTTTAGTACTCAGCACAGAACAAGTGCTTAATACATGTTTGCTAAATTGAATGAAATTGAATTGGACAATATAAGACCTTCATACAAAGCAAATGTTTATAACCAAATGACTTTGTGATGAAAACTCTTGTTCTTCTTGGTGCTCTCCAGTGATGTGTACAGTGTGAGGAAAGAGTACTGTACTAGGAGTCACAATCCTATCATTCAAATAACAGCTCAGTCTCTTAGCACTGGTGTGATCTTGTATGTCTCCCATACTTTCCAATTACAGATTCCTTATCTAGAAAATGAAAGGGTTGGATTAGGTTAGAGGTGCTCCATCTTTTGTTTCCGTGTGTATGACATGAAGCACTCTGGTAGTCTGGTGAAGACTATGGGTAGTGTCTCAAAATTTTTTTTTAATTTTTTAATTTTTAATTTTTTTTAAGTTTTTGCAAGGCAAATGGGGTTAAGTGGCTTGCCCAAGGCCACACAGCTAGGTAATTATTAAGTGTCTGAGACTGGATTTGAACCCAGGTACTCCTGACTCCAGGGCCGGTGCTTTATCCACTGTTCACCTAGCCGCCCCTTCAGAATTATTTTTTTAAAAGAATGAAGTGAAATATGTAGAATTACAAAGAATCAGTTATATTGAAATATATTGTCTGGTCTTTAAATAGTACTTTAAGGTTTGCTAAGCATTGTTCATATGTTATCTCATTTGATCATCAAAATATTTTTTTCAAAACAAAGTCTGGGATCCTGTTATGCTCTAGACCTATGATCCCAAGAAAAGCCTGTATATATGTGTGTGTGTGTGTGTGTATGTGTGTGTTCATGTGTATGTCTGTGTGTATACACAGATTATACATATGTAAAATATACTTATATGTGATCTGTGGGAGTAAGTATGTATATTCTCATATATCTAATAAAAACCAGGAGCTCCAATGTATTTATATCACTCACAATCTCATGATTATTTTCTCAAATCTATAAACAAAATGGTTCCAGAGTTTATCATCCAGTATTACTAAGCATCCAATTATGCTGAAACATCATGTTATTAGTTCTAAGGCAATGAATAAATGAGGATACTTATTTAATATTTTTAAAATTTTTCCTCTATTCAGATACTTCATTACTTCCTTCTCATATAAAATTTCAAATAGTCATAAATAGAAATGAAAAAATAAAATTTACCTTCTTCCAAATCATTCTCTTAGCTATTCTTATATGCTACCAGAAGATGGCAGGCAAAGTATATGCAGGGAATAGAATTTTTCCTAGTCTGTCGATTACGGATCACAGATTCCTGGATCATTTTTGCTTTTGAATTATATTCATTTACTTATTTTATTGATAAACATGAACATACACACATACTCATAAGGTAAATACAATAATGTATATATTCAATGAACAATTTTATAAACTATTATAGAAAAGATATAAAGATAGTCAAGTCAGGAATGTCATACCATTGTAATCCCGGGTTTGAAACACAATTATCTCCTCTTTGTGTTATTGTGTGTGTGTGTGTGTGTGTGTGTGTGTGTGTGTGTGTGTGTTTGTGTGTTCAGAGTCAGGAATATAGTTAATATATGTGATGTCTAATAAAGACATCTATTGATAGATTGATAAATAAGGGTGTAGATAATAGAAAGATAAATAGATCTATAAATAAATGAGCTCAGAGATCTTAGAAAAACACAAAAAGGCTTGCATGAAATAATGAAGAATAAAATGAGCAAAAGTAAGAAAACTTTGTATATAACAATACTGTTTTAAAAATAACTCATTTTGTGGGTGGCTAGGTGGCGCAGTGGATAAAGCACCGGCTTTGGAGTCAGGAGTACCTGGGTTCAGGTCCAGTCTCAGACACTTAATAATTACCTAGCTGTGTGGCCTTGGGCAAGCCACTTAACCCCATTTGCCTTGCAAAAACCTAAAAAAAAAAAACTGATTTTGATTATTATAAATACCCCAATTAACTTCAAAGGATATATACAGCACTTTCTATATCCAAAGAAAGAATTTACATATAGAATATGTATAAAGTAGTTTTATGTATGTATATGTATATGCATATATATCTAAATTATACATATATAGATATAATATATATGCCTAATGAATGGCATATATATTGGGGGGAGTAAAAAAAAAGACCAAAAAGTTACATGATAATCTCATTATATATTGAAAATGGATAGTAAGTTGTACATAATATATTTGCAATTTCGTATACAGTCATCTTTTTTCCTATTCTAAAATATTATGGAAATTCTTGTTTTATTTCTTAAGTTCAGAATAAAATAAACACAAATTTTAAAATAACTATGTTAGGATCGGGAAAGAATAAATGATTAAGAGAGATGGATAGATAAAGCAATAAATGATGATCGAAAGGTAGATAGAGAAGATTTAGGTAGATTAGATAAGTAGATAGATAGATAGAACAAGCATTTATTAAGGGATTACTATGAGACAGAAACCAAGTTGTAGCAATATCAATTCAAGCAAACCAGATACTCTCATAGAACTTACATTGTAATAGAGGAAGACAGTGATATAAAGTAGTGCTGAAGAGAAAATTGGAGGAATTAATATCTCATACCCAGTTTCAGGAGATTACTACATGGCTGTGACCACTAGCAAGATAAGATGAAAACTTACCTAGGACAGATAATAGATTCTGGGGTGAAGTTTGAGATTCCAATGATGGGATGACCTAAAAGCTTGATATATGGACAGTTGGGAATTACAGAATCTGTGTTCACATCCTCCTTCTGACACATTGTTTGTGTACCTTTGAGTAAGTCCCATAACTTTCCTGGGTTTCAGCTTCTCATCTGAAAAAGGAGGGCAAATTAATGACTTCTGAGATCATTTCTAGATCTAAGTCCATGGTCCTAAAAATGAAGTTCCATAAATACTATGAAATACACTTACACCTAGAAAGTAAAGAGTAAGAAAATAATTATTTTGTTCTCAAGTCCTCCTCCTTTATCCACCTCTCTCTTTTCTTGACAGTTAAAAACTTATCTTTGTCTAATTAGCTAATCAGCTAATCTTTGCCTTTTTCCTTGTCAAATTCAAATAGAAATGGAACATTTAATTTATATGTAAGGATCCTTCCCAGTCACATATTGACTTAATTTTTAAATATGTTATCTCTGTTTTATTGCATTTTAATTTATTTTTAAGAATATCTTCCAATTACATTTTACTCTAATTCCATATATTTGACATCTCTGGTATAGATGACTGGTCATTTTTGTAATTTGTTGTCTTGGTTTTTTGGTCATTTCAATTGTTTAACATTTAGTGATCCCATTTAGGGTTTTCTTGACAAAGTTACTGGAAGGGTTTGTCATTTCCTTCTCCAACTCATTTTACAGATGAAGAAACTGAAACAAGCAGGGTGAAGTGACTTGCCCAGTTAGTAACTTTCTGTGGTTACATTTGAACTCAGGTCTTCCTGACTCCAGGCCCAGTGCTCTATTCACTCAACCACCTAATTTATCATGTGATGATCATGACATCAGGAAGGTGATGACATGACACTCATGTGAACTGAATTTCCTTGAGGGGGTGTTGTATTAAGTCATCAGACTCACTTTCTCCTCTGGAGTCATCTGGGTCCAGTGACTTGATGTAAGTCAGGAGGACTGGAGATAGCTCAGATAGGAGGCAATCAAGATTAAGGTCACTCGGTAAGTATCAAATGTCTGAGAGGTCAAATTTGAACTCAGATCCATCTTCCTGATTCCAGGTCTTGGTGCTCTATCCACCCCAACACCAAAATGCCCTATTTATTATATTTTAAAGAACCAGAAGAAGAATGCTTTAACCATTTACCAACAGTAGTATAAATATTATTCTCTGTATTTGAGCTGAATTCTCTTAAAATTTAGTCATTATCATTTACATAGTTGTACTCAGTGTATGTACTATTTTTTTAAATTCTTCTGAATGTTTATTTAAATGGTTGGTTGGGGTATGTTTTCCTTGAGAGATGAGGGAAAATCAGTGAGTTGTGACCCCTTCCAGGGAAGGCCCATCATCTGAGAAGAGGTTGGATAAAAACTAATCATTGTATTACAGAACATTTGAGTTTAAGGGTAACTTTGGAAACCATTTGGTCCAATTTCATTTTACAGATGAAAAAACTGAGCCCCAAAGAGTCATTTGCCTGAAGTAAACAATTAGTGACAGAACCAAGAGTAGAATCTGATTGTTTGTCTTATTTTCTCTACACTATATCATGCTACCTCTTTTTATCATGATAAACACAGAAAATAATCAGGATAATAACAATATTCATAATTTTTAAAAGCACAGTTTAAATATTTTTTCCATGGCTCCCTCTGTGATCTGCTAGCTAATATGATAACTGACATATATGGACATAAGTATCTTAGTTATTGAAATATCAGAGCAAACTTTAGGTATTTCTGCTATGTGTAGTTTTGATATGTGTCATATATTATTAATTTTAAAACTGACCTTTAGTATTTTCAGGTTAACAAAGTGACTTAATACAACTTTTTTGTTCAATATACTTTCTGGGATAGGTAACACAAACCCCATTATTTACAGATAAAGGAACTGTGGTTTCAAAAGTCTGAAAGACTTCCCAATGATCATACAGAGAAGTATTTGCAACTGGATTCTTCCTGACTCCAAGATTTCATTTATGGGTTCTGATTACAGCCTATCATGCCTTGGTCAATGGTTTCATGAATTAATGAAATGAAAAATTAAATTCACAATATGGTGGCTAATCTTCTGGGGATTCATCCTCTTTGCATTTAGCCAGACTGCTCTTTAGACAATACCCACAGTTTGGTGGAATATTTGTTCTTCAAGTCTCTTGAACTTGGTTGGATTTACTAGAATTTGCATCTTGCTGGCATAGCCCTGAAAAATCTAGAATCACCTTCAGTCCACAATGAGGCATCTGAGTAAAACTTTAATGAAGGCACCAAGCATCATTTATAAAGGCATGTTTTTATCACTTCTTAATATTTTTTCTCATTATTGCACAAAATATAAGCTTGATGGGCAGCTAGATGGCACAATGAATAGAGCACCAGCCTTGGAGTCAGGAGTACCTGGGTTCAAATCCGACCTCAGACACTTGATAATTACCTAACCACGTGGCCTTGGGTAAGCCACCTAACCCTTGAAAAATATAAAAAAAAAAACCTTGAAACTTGCTCATTGTGGCCTGTTTCCTTCCTTTTTTGCTGTACATGGTCAATGTTTTGTTTTCTTATTAAGTTAAGATGTTTGTGAGAAACAGAGAAAGACAGAGACATAGAAACAGAGTCATTTTCCTTTTAAGCATAAATATATACTCATTGCTGTTTGTGAGAGACAGAGAGAGAAAGAGACAGAGATAAAGACAGACAGACAGAGACAGAGACAGAGACAGAGACAGAGACAGAGACAGAAACAGACAGAAACAGAGTCAGAGACAGATAGACAAAGACAGGGACAGAGTAAGAAAACCCTAGAATAGAAGAAGCAAAAAAGAATAAGAAAATAGATGGATGTGATCGATTATTTCATCAAGAAACATTTTATATTACAATCTCCAAAGGAGACATAAAGACAAAAATCAAATAATGTGACCCTCTTGCTCTGAACCTCTTTTTGGTTTGTACATATGATCAGATCATGGTTTGAACTTTTTATTATGAAATGAATAATAGAAAAATCATTTGTGTCACACACTGTGCTAAGCACTGAGAATAAGATACAAACAAACAAAATAGTCAACTACATTCTAGTAGTTGAATACAATACATATTGGAAAATTTTACTCAGAGAAGAGTGTTTTAGAAAGGGAAGTCTAAGGAAATGATTATGGGGCAATAGGACAACATGTCCTTCTAGGAATATTAGTGCTGATTTGATATATGTTCTCAATTCTAGAGTTGAAAAGTAGAGTTGGGAGTGGGTGTAGGTATAGTGGGAAGGTGCAAAGGAACTAAGAGCTGAGTCTTGGCAAATTAAAATGAATAATCACTAATCAGAGCTCATGCTGCCAGAATGAGAGTACAAGTTCTGGTTCAGTAATATCTCATGATAGTAGTTATAAGACAAGTATCTGTTCATTGAGAAAATGTTTGACTGGATGTAGATCAATACATAGGCAACACAGATTAATATAGGCAAATAAAGTCCACAAAAATCCATAGCAAGTAAGGTTAGAATCATTGATTTAGATAATGTGGAATATGCAATCTTGTTCCTAACCAGTCAGTTCCTTCATTTTGAACAAGAGACATATGATTTATTGGTTGAATTTGTTGTTGTTGTTGTCGTTGTTGTCTGTTTGTCTTATGGTCCCACAGCAGGTTAACTAGAACTTATGTGGAATATTTATGGGAAAATATTCACAAGAAACAGAGAAAAAGAAGTATGATCTATGATATGGAGATGAATTCACCAAAATGCCCAACATGAATGTTAGACTCAAATCTAAAGTTTTAGTTTGAATTCAAAAAATGTGATTTGGAACTTTGGATGAAATCTATAAAATTGATTTTCATGATCTTCTTCCTCTGGTAGCTTGCATTCTTTTTCTACTCTTGTCTTTCTTCCTTTTACCAATACCCATAAAGAATAGGAAGACGCAAAAATAAAAAGGAAAGAACATAAGAAAAGAAAACCTTAGTGTTTTTTTCTAAGTGAAAATGACTGTGTGAATATTTAACAATGCATCTCAGACTAAAAACTCATTTAGCATCTAGTAAAATTACCAGGATATTTTTAGAGATATGGAGAGAATATGTGTGATAGGGGATAAGGAGGACAGAAAAAGAGGGATGTTTTTGGTGAATGGATTCAATTTTTATTTCCCATTGAAATAAGATCCTCAGGTAATAGGGTCCAAGAATAGGTTCTCTGAGTGGTTTGAAGAGTGATGAAAAGATGGGGAAAAGTTGCTGTGATGAGTGGAATATAAAATTAGAGATAGAAAAATTTTTTTCTTTCTTGAGGGCTCAGTTGAAATTATTAAGCATAAATTTATAGTGGAACCATAGTTATGGCTTTGTGATTCTCTCCACCTCTATGCAGAATGGAAGTAGAGATAGATGGTGAGAGAATTCCAGGAATGAGGATTGACAAGGCAAAATTGCCAAGGGAGCAAGATATTTGTGTGTGGACTATAAGGCTGAACTAATTTATAAAAGGGTTATAGTTGGGGAAGGAGAGCAATGTAGCCACTGCAAAACTGATAAACTGAAAAATATCTAAGGGTTGAAGAGCTCAGGCAACAAGATGAAGAAGAACAAAGAATAGGGTTAGAGCCAATATACTCAGTAGGGGGAATTTGAGGATACCTCTCCATCCAGTATTCAATACTGCTTCATATTAACATACATTATTGAAAATAATTTTTAAACCTATTTGATTCTGTAATAATGGCATGCTCCCTATATTTTTTTAACATGAATTGCACAGCAACTTTATCATATCACTATTACAGATATGATTTACCAACTCTAAATCTTTGAATCTAATTTTTTTTACAGATTAAAAAAAAAACATGGGACCAGTTAGGTGGTGCAGTGCATAGAGCACCAGTCATTTAAATTCGGTCTCAGATACTTAATACATACTTAGCTGTGTGACCTTAGGCAAGTCACATAACACCATTGCTTTGAAAAGAAACAAAAAACAAAACAGAACAAAACAAAAAATACCTGAAGTTCACATGGGGTTAAATAATTGTCTCTGAACTTAACCAGGCTGTTCTTTGTTAGAATTTTCAGTAAGACAGAATCAAGTATATATGCTGCAGACAGAATTTGAACTCATATCCTGGCGCTGGAGTGTTTTTTCTAAGGAATGCTAGGGGAAGCTAGGTGGCACAGTGAATAGAGCACTGGTCCTGGAATCAGGAGGACCTGAGTTCAAATCCAACCTCAGACAGTTAATAATTGCCTGGCTGTGTGAACTTGTATAAGTCACTTAACCCCATTGCCTTAAATAAAAATTAATAATTAAAAATGGAATACTACTTTTCTAATGTGTTCATTTTAAATCTTTGGGAACCACAGCATGTCAAATATTATAGTGGCAAACTGCATGATTCTTATGATTTTAATAAGAATACATTAGGAGAATACTGAAGACTTGCTCATGTAGCATCAATTGTATGCATGAGAAAGTTTTCCCAATAGAAGTCTTCTGATTTTAAAATATTTTTTCTTCATATACACAAAAATTAATAACAACACAATCTTATTTGCAAAGATAGTGAAAGCAATACCTATTTTTAAGTTATCATCCTGGAAATTAGGAAGGCAGCAGAGAGGATAATGTCTCTCTAGAAGAAAAATGATTTTTTATTGCATCTAAGGGTAAAATACGAACCACTAAGTTTGGTATTTAAGGACCTACACAATTTGACTCCAAATTAAAAAAATTTCTAATAATATTTCAACTTTTTCCTCCTTCCTGTACCCTGCATTCTAAAATATTGGACCATTAACTCTTTGCTGACTTTGCCTATATTTTTCTACTTCTCAATATCTGTTATCAATATCCTTGGGGAGGCTAGGTGGCATAGTGGATAAAGCACCAGCCTTGGAGTCAGGAGTACCTGGGTTCAAATTCGATCTCAGACACTTAATAATCACCTAGCTGTGTGGCCTTGGGCAAGCCACTTAACCCCATTTGCCTTGCAAAAAAAAATACCTAAAAAAATATTTATCCTTGGTCAATAGATATAATTTATTGCTCCAAACCGACTTTAGGTTTATTAGCCAGGATTTTTTACTTCAATGGCATAATCATTGGAAAGTAATGGCGATCTCCATGACCTAAGGTGATAAAGAAGCAGAACTTTTTAGAAAAAAAATATTTGCTTGATGTAAGGGAAAATCTTTCTAATGATTAGTTATCTAAAGATTAAATGAGCTACCTTAAGGGAAAGTGGATTCCCCAGGAGGTCTTTAAAAAAGATAGAATGTCCACTTGTCAAGAGTAGTATAAAAAGACTCGTGTTCAAGAATAGACTAGCCTCAATGACCTTTGAAACTTCCAACTGTAATCTCTTGCAAATCAAAAACTGCTTCATGATTATGTAGGTTTTCAAAATTACCATCATATGCAGTATCATCATTAATAATGACTTATGGTAGATAATTGTGCTACGATTCAGGGATATAGATATACAAGGTCAAGGTCCTGCCCTCAAGAAGTTTCTAATTGGGTTGGGGAAACAAAATAGACAGAGAAAGAAAAATATCACTGTAGCACAATTTAAGAAAATGCATCCCTAGCCTTTTCTCTCCCCTTCTCAAATGTTTTTCTAGCTGATATTAAATGGACCCTCCTGGGAGACAGTAGCATGGTATCAAGAGCTGTTCTCAAAGCTGACTAGGATAGATTCAAGATGGGAAAAATTAAATGTTTGGAAATAGCAAATTATTTCAGTAACATAGGCTTTAGGAGATCAAAGTACTCAGGCAGAGAGTTAAGGAGTAAAAAAGAAAGGAGTTAGATGTGAAAAATGTTATGTAGTCTTTCAGCTGTCCAACTTTTCCAGTCCCCATTTGGGATTTTCTTGGCAAAGAGATGAGTAATTTGTCATTTCTTTTTTTGGCTCATTTTACAGATGAGGAAACTGAGGTAAACAGGATAAGTGATCTGCCCGAAGTAACATAGATATTAAGTGTCTGAGGCTATATTTGAACTCAGAAATATGAGTCTTCCTGACTCCAAGTCCACCAAGATATTCCATTATGTAGTAGAGGTTTCCTTTTAATTTTGTGCAACTAAAATTCATATTTGTTTCAAGAACAGCTCAAACTCCTTGCTCACAAACCCCACAGATGTTTCTTTTATTACACCAAGAAGACACTCATTAAATGAAATACATTAATTTAACTAGGATAGCAAAATAATTGGCAAGTAAAATCACCTCCAATTACTCAAGGGCATGCTTTCCTACAGATCTGCATTCCGGAGGTACAAGAAAAATATATTAGAAAATATTAATGGCACAGGTATAGATGTCAATAAGGCACTCAAAGCAACAGCACACAGAGTCAAAGAAGCTCATACTTCTAGAGGCATATGCCTTCTAGATCCCATGTCTCCATCTACCTTTGATGCTATGTTTGCTTTCTCATTAAGCTACTAATGTCATTTACTTGTCCGGTGTTTATGTCTTCATTTTGCTGCCATCTGTTGGTTCTCTGTCAAAATGCAGTATTAGACCCTTGTGACCATGAGCAAGTCAACTAACATCTCTCAGCCTCAATATCTTTGTTGTATAATCATGTCAACCATATCCAATTCTTTGGGACACCATTTGGTTTTTTGGGGGGGTTTTTTTTGGAAAAAATATTGGAACACCATTTACTTTTCCTGTTCATTTTACAGATGAAGAAACTGAGGCAGAAAGGGTTAAGTGACTTGCTACGGGTCACACAGTGTCTGGAGTCAAAGTCTGAAGTCTGGTCTTCCTAACTCCACCCCTAGTGCTCAATGCACTGTGCCAGTCAGCTGCCCATGTCATTATTCTAATTTACAAAATGAGTATATTGGGCTCAATGATCTCTGGGATCCTTTCCATTTCAATTTTTTTAAAAAAAATTTATGTAAGTAACCATTTCCCTATATAGCAATAGGTATCAAAACTTTTAGTTCATAGCTCCAAGAACTGTGGTGTTTTTCTTAGTTGAAGCAATAACTATAGTAAGAAAGTCAGAAGAGAAGCACTTAAGCATTAAATCTGCCCTTTTAATTGATTTTTTTTCAGCCTCAATTGAGGAAGTGTGAGAAGAAACTCAGTGTAAGAGAATTTCTTCAAATCCCATAACTTCCTATCTTATGCAAAGTACTCAGGGAGCATCACTCAGTAAGACTAGAAGAGGCTAGGAAGGGATGGCAATCTTTATCAGTTTTTCTGCCCTGCAACGGTTATAAAGAAAAATAAATGGAACTCAGTGACTGATTAGATTTGAAGAGTGAGGAAAAGATGGGGAGAGGAGGGAATGGATACCTACTCAGTTTTTTAGAACTAGGGAAACTGGAGAAAGGACTCTCGCTGTTTATTGTTAAGGAATATAGGTACAGATATAGAAAGTGTGGAAGATAGAATTGAATCTATATGACCTAAAAGTTGCTGTTTTGTATAAACCTTGGATAGCTTACTTGTACCAAAATTCTCACAAAAGTAGATAAAAATATCTTATATTTCTCTGTCACCTTACAGTTTCTAAAGCACTTTCACATGCATACTTAGTAGACAGAATACTAACCTTGGACTAAGGAAGGAAAAAACCTCTCATAGGTAACTCTCTGTGTCTCTGCCTCTCTTATATAATATATATTATATCATATGTACATGTATATACACATACATACATATGTATATAATTTATATATGCATTCATTTATAATTATAATATAGTTAGAGTTGGTTAATTTCATTTGTTTTTATTCATTCTATACTTTATAGATGAAATATTATAGTGAAAAGCAGGCCAAAATTAGAATTTATTATCTATTGTACACATTATTCCAAGAACTATGCTAAGGAAGTAAAACAATTGCTGTCTTCAAGAATTTACATATATTTGTAACTTTTTCCTTGTAGGGGAATAGTCCTAAGAACTTTTAGCTCATAGCTCCAAGGGTCAATTAACTAATTTTGTGGTTTAAACTGAACCAGACATGGCTTGAATGCCTGCCCTTCAGTCTTAATTGCTATGTAACACTTATAGGAGTCATTTTGACTTCCTAAGATTCAGTTTCCTCATGCAGAAAATAGGAATAAAAATACCTACTTTTCAGAATTGTTGTAAGGATGGAACACAATAGTTATCTCAAACACTTTTGAAGACCTTATGATGATGATGATGTTTGTCCTTCATTTTTTTTATTTAAAGGTTGTTGTTTTTTTGCAAGGCAATGGGGTCAAGTGGTTTGCCCAAGGCCACACAGCTAGGTAATTATTAAATTTCTGAGGCCAAATTTGAACTCAGGTACTCCTGACTCCAGGGGCAGTGCTCTATCCACTGCACCACCTAGCTGCCCCTGTCCTTCATTCTTGAAGAAGAACATGACATCAGGGAACTGATACCATGACAGGCACATGAAGCAGATTTGAGTGAGGGGATGCTGTGCTAAGTCACCAGCCTCACTTTCTAACCCAGAGCCATCTGAGTTCAGTGGCCAGATAAGAATCAGGAGGATAGGAGATGGCCCTGGATGGAGGCAATTAGGGTTAAGTGACTTGCTCAAGGTCACACAGCTAATAAGGGTCAAGTATCTAAGTCTGAATTTGAATTCATGTCCTCCTAGCTCCAGGGCTAATGTTCTATCCACTGTACCACCAAGCTGCCTCATACAATAGCTATTTAATAAATATCTGTTGAAATCCAAATTTACTCTAAATCACCAAATTTAACATATAGTAGATATAAAAGAATTTTGAGGAGTATAAAGATAATATAAATCCCTTAAAATGAGTAAAATGCAAATTTAAAAACAAATGCAAAAGGAGTTGACTATTATTTTTTCTTAAGGACTAAACTAACTTCTATAGGGATTTACTATCAATTAATATTTAAGTATGTTTTTGTTAAACATTTAAAATATCACTTTCATAATTTGTTACTTATAACTAAAAACTGTTCCAAGTATTACTTTTGAACAACCTTTAAATATCAAACACACAGACACATACCAATATCTGATAAACTATTCAGCAATATTAAATTTAATAAAATTCACCATAACAATCTTTTCTGGCAGATCTTGTCCACTCTAGTGGTAAATGGATTTAAATCTGATCCTACAGATTTAGAGGGCATATAAACTGATAAAAATATTCTGAATATGTACTTTTTCAAGAATATAACTACCAAATTTGTCAAAGATAGTAACCAAATTTATTGATTCAACATATGTGTATATAAAACATTAACATACCACCTGCATGATTCATACATATATGATCATATACAGATACACACAGGTAAAATATTTGCATATGCACAGACATATATAAACATATTTGTTCCATAGGCATGCATACATATGATTGTGTACACATATGTGCAGGTATAAATATTTGTATATAAACATATGTTTTACATATGCATGTATATGACATGCATTAGAGAACCACTTCATTTTGTGTTTCATGGGACCCTGGAACAGAATCTCCCATAAGTTTCCCCAGGTAGTCCAGTATAAATCAGATAGAATTAGAGGGAAAAGGAAACTGTCTAATTCTGCATCTTCTAACATTACTTTGGTATTCACATGAACACCAAATAATAGAAACTATTTTGTTTCTTGATCAAGGAATACCTCCCCCCCATTTTCAGTTATACCTCTGGAAGCCCTAGCTTTGTTTTCATACCCATTTGGAGTTTCATACAGATTAGTTCTATATGTCACACTTATTTCTAATGTGAAACAAACCAGGATCCACTCAGAGGATCAATGTACTCACACATACAAGAATCAGCAGATTGGGCAGAGGAACATTTTCCAACTAGCAGAGAGATAGAGGTATCCTCTCTTCTCTCCCTGCTTCCTTACATGTTATCTCTGTTGCCTTAGATGTAGTCTGGCAAACAACCTGAAGATTTCCTTTCTTTCCTGCTTCCAGGTAGCCTCTCTATACATTCTCACATGAAATCTCATGATAAAAGACATTTTCCCAATTCTCTTTTGATAAATTTAAAGTCATAGAAAGTTAGAACTGAAAATAATCTCATAAATCAGGTTCATTCAGTCCCCTCATTTTGCAGGTGAAGAAAGTTAGACACAGAAAGGAAATGTAATTTAGCCAAGTTCACCTAATCTATTTGATAACCAAGATTAGAACTAATGTTTCTTATTTCCAAACCCAAAGTTTTTTCCACTATAACTCACATCCTCCTCTCTTTCCTTCTACCTTCCTGCTTCCACATCCTTTTTGTAGGTGTGATTCTGTTGTGGTCTGAGTTTGTAATTATGTAAGAAAAGATATAGAAATCATATTTAGATTTGAAATTAGCTATTTACTCCTGCCATCTCAAGTAAGTAAAGATAAGTTGTAAGTAAAGATATTGTCAAATGACTTGTCTTTTGAAGCTCCTTGGTGGTACAAAAATATTGAACCTAACATCAGGAAGCTATTGCTCTTCATGACCCCATTTAGGATTTTCTTGACAAAGATACTAGAGTTGTTTGCCATTTCCTTCTCCAGCTGATTTTTTAAAAGATGAGAAAACTGAGACAAATAGGGTTAAATGACTTATTCAGGGTCACACAGCTAGTAAGGTCCAAGGCTAGATTTGAGTCTTCTTGACTCCAGGTCAAGCCTATATTCATTGTGTCACCTAACTTCTCAGAGTCAGGGAAACCTCAGTTCAAATATTGCCTCAGATTGGACAAGTCACTAGATCACTCTCTCTCAATTACCTTCTCTGTTAAAATGTAAATAATAATCATATCTCCCTTCCAAATATTGTTTTGACCATAAAATATTTGTAAAGTGCTTAGCAAGCCTTAAAGCTGTTATCTGCTTATTATTATTATTATTATTATTATTATTATTATTATTATTATTATTACAGGTAAGGTAATAAGCTCTCCTTTATGCCATTGATGTGCATTCAAGATCTTTCATTGTACTGGCATCATTTCCTATACTGTTCTGAGCCCAGTTTGTTCATTGACACCAGTGATACCCAAGTTTCATTGGGAACTTTAGAGTCCTCAAACATCAGAGGTTATGTGGGCTAGAGACTGAACTCCAACTTTGGGATTTTTAGTTTATTTGTGTTTATTCAAACATAATTTCCTGTTCCTAAGAACACAAAGGCTTGAAAGGGTTTTATAGAAATGTCTCAAGGGACTTCTTAAACTTCAAACCACTCTTACAAAATAACATGGTAGTGAGTTCAATGTAAATGAATCAGAACTTTAGAAATCTATTTTCCTTCCAATCCACATGGGTCTATAAACCAAAGGGGGAAAATATTTTGGTGTCCAAAAAGCCCCAAATATGACTGGAGAAATAGTTCAACATGTTTGATAAGCTCCACTGAGGTCATATTTGCTGGGTAATTACCTTAATTTACATGCTGACAGCCCCTTCCCAGGCCCTCCTGACCAGGGTGCTTTCCTGGAGAATATCCTAAGGAGGCCCTGGAGTTAGAAAAAGCAGCTCACATATCATTGCCTGGGGAGTCTGGGGCCTAAAAACAGAAGGGGAGTAACATTATTGCTTGCCTTAGGTCATGGGGATGGTAGTTAATATTTGCTTAAAATGGGTGATACTTTCCTTTCTTTCCTTGATTCTCAGATTCACAAGAATCCCATCCTACTGCCCATTCCCCACTCATTTATGTTCTCCTTCAGATCAGTTGGGTGATAGTATAGAATTATGGCAAGACTGACAGACTTAGTCAAAAGACCTAAGTCTGAATTCTATCTCAGACATTTATCGACTGTACCATGTCACATCTCTGGTCCTCAATTTTCTATTATTTTCTTTTTTCTTTTTTTTTTCAAGGCAATGGGGTTAAATGACTTGCCTAAAATCATGCAACTAGTTAACTATTAAGTGTCTGAGGTCAGATTTGAACTCCAATCCTCCTGAGTGCTCTAACCACTGCTCCAATTAGCTGCTCCAATTTTCTCTTTTCTAAATTGGAGGTTAATAATGCACACACACACACACACACATATGTATATAACCTGCTTCTAAAGATAGATATGAAGAAAGTGCTTTGTAAAAAAAAAATTGGAGAGTGGAAATAGCTGTCTCTGTATTCCCAGGATGATAGACAGAGTGTAGACAGCATACAAGGAGATGGTCAGTAAATGACTTGAAAATCTGCTTTCAGGAAAGATAAGGCAAAAGCTGACCTAACAGTGTCAGAAGACAAAGCCAGAGTTGAGGCTAGGTCTTTAGCCTCTAAATTCAAGGACTGAATTACTATTATCCTTTGTCATTTCAGCAAATTCTTATGCTTCAATTCCATGACAGAGTTAGATACATGGATGCTTAATAAAACTATCAAGTAATTACCTGATAACTAATAAAACTATCTCAATACTACTGAAGAGAAGTCAAGATAGAATCAAGATAAGAGGAAGTGACTAGAGCCTGCTTAGGAACAGGACCCATCAAGAAAAGAAAAGCACAGCCATCATCTGAAGTACTCTATTCACTGGTCCCAGAATATTCTGTCTGGTTAACTGAATGCTTCAAAACTCTTTAGGACACATTTTTGCATATCTAATAAGATTCATTTGAAATATGATATAAGAATGAAGAAATACAAATATCAACCTTCAGAAATTATGAACATGTTCATATATATATGTATATATATATATATGTAAATAGGATTCAGTTCACTAAATGATAAAAGATTTAAATAGTATCTTAAAACTACTCATTTCTCACCTGTCTATGCCACTTTGAAATTTTGACTCCTTTTCTCATCCTTTTGACATTCCTCCTTTTCCTAATGTGTCTACTTTATTCAAATGCCAAAACTATGTTTGGCCTAAAGGACCATTTTACAAATCATATTTTACAAAGAATTCACACAAATCTGGTGCTCACAGAGAGATCAGAAGAAGCAATACAAGGATAGCATGAAGAAACCTTGGAACCAATTGTGAGACATAGGAGACACTGGCAGAAAACTATTCAGCATGGTATGCCAGTATGAAAGAAGGTGCTGTCAGGGTGGCTAGGTGGTGTAGTGGACAAAGCACTGGCCCTGGAGTCAGGAGTACCTGGGTTCAAATCCGGTTTCAGACACTTAATAATTACCTAGCTGTGTGGCCTTGGGCAAGCCACTTAACCACTTAACCCCATTTGCCTTGCAAAAAACTTAAAAAAAAGAAAGGTGCTGTCTTTGAGCAAAGCAGAATTGAAGTAATAAAGAAACATGAGATGTGAAAATTTAGACATGTCTCCCCTCCAAATATTTATGCAGACTATTTGTGCCTGACCTGATGTAGAGCCTTCTGAGCTCATATTGATCTGATAAGCTACAGTTGGGCACACTGTTCTTGACTCCAACATAGTGATGATATTTTGGTCCTCTTTGAGAATGAAGGATAACTAACCAGTGTGGCTTAACTATCACAATTAGATCATAAGATTCAGTAAGGCAGAAACTGTCTCCCCCCTCCATATTTGTATCCTCTAGTGTTTAACTCAGTGACTAGAGGCAATTAATACAAATTTATTGATTGATTTGAAAACAGTAAATAGTGCTTTAACTTTTTGTTTTAAAAAAGGTCAAAAAGACCTGAGTTCAAATCTAATATCAGAAAATTGGCTAGCTGTAGGACCCTAGGCAACTCATTTAACCTCTGTTTGCCTTAATCCATGAGAGAAGGAAATGATAAACTACTCCAGGAAAACTCTAGGGACAGTATTGGTGAACCATGATCCATAATCTCACAAAAAAATCAGGTACAATCACCAAGTCCTTTTTAACTCTAAATCAATCCTATGATAAGGGCTTTATGTCAGAAAGTACTATAAAAATGAGTTGTAATTAAACCATTGTCATTCCTATATCAAAGCAAATTTTGAATAAAGTCAGGCAAAGTACAATTTATGGGCCTGACTCAGGAGTAACAGAGTCTGGACTCTGATGTTTACTATATGGATGACTTTGGGCAAGTCCCTTAATTTCTCAGAGTCTTAGTTTTCTCATTTGTTAAATAAGGGAGCCTCAGAGGTCCTTTCTAGTTCTGGATCCATGAATCTTCTGCTTGTCTCAGTTCTGTAATGAAATTTGCTATGTATCCTCAGCCTAGTCCCTTCTTTTAAGTATCACTTTCTTCATTTGCAAAAGAGATAATTTCTGAGATCTTTTTCAGGTCTATTGAGTTAATCTGGCACAATAGATCAATGATGAGAATGCCAAAGAGAAAAGTTTGCACTTCCTCTGGGAAAGGGTGAAATGATGTAATGGATGTCACTGGAAATAATGGAACATTTTTCCAACAAAATTTAGCCAGGAGTGATCTGGGATACAAACGATAACAATAACCAAAAGCCTGAGACAATAGTCTTTTTAGCTCCCTATATGGAAACCCCCTTATAAAGCGGCTCTTTGAAAATCTTCACAAGTACTCTACAGTCTTCTCTGAAGTGAGAAGCCACCCCCCCACCCAGATTTCCTTAGAGCTATTTGGTCTGATGTTTTATAATTTGCCTCCTGTCCTACCCCTCTCCAGCTCTTTATCATCTTATGATACCTTCTCCAGTCCACCCCACAATGAAAATAAAGGGAAACAATTAAATACAACTTCAGAGTTCAAAAGGAAGAAAAGGTCTTAGAGTATTCTATCTTTTCATTCTACAGATAAGGATATTTAGGCCAAGAATGCCCCACTACTAGTTAGTTGTTTAACTAAAAGGCAACATAAAATAATCCAACAGGCATTGGCTTTGCACTAAGAAAATCTTAATTCAAATCCCATTTAAGACACTTGCTATTTCTGTGACCTTAGGCAAATCACTCATCTCTATCTTCTGAATTTCCTTCATTTGAATAGCTTCTTTTCAAATCCAGCTTAAACACTGTCTTTTGCAGGAGCCCTCCCTAGTCCCCATGACCTCCCAAATCATTTAAGCCTCCCACTCTGAAGATAAAAAGAAGCTAGTAGAAGAACACCTACCAACAAGGATTGGGAGAGGGCTTCAATCACTCCAGAGAAAGTAACCAGTACCTCCTACTGGCCAGCCCTTGGAATTACTAAACTAAATGAACAAAGCCTCTAGGGTTTTCAAAAGCAAATCTCTGAGAGCCAGCCCTTTCCCCAACACAAGATCCTAGAAAAATAAGAAAACCCAGCTAAAATGGGGACCCATGGAGAAATACTTAGAAGGAACAAGATTCTAACCCAGAGAGAGCTAGCACTTCTGAGGAGAATATGAATTAGTCTCCAATCCAGAAAGACTTGCTTGGAGAAATCAGGAATGAGTTTAAAAATCAATTGGGAAAATTGAGAAAGGAAACTCAAGAGAAAATTATACCAATTTTACAAATGAAGAAAATGAGATTCAGAGATTTGCTGCCATGCCCAATGCACTTAGCAAACAAGAGTTGGAACTCAAAGCCAAAGATTTCAAACACAAATTTTTCTATTCTCTTATCTATTACCTCCTCCACTAAACAACACTCTTTCCAAAATATGAATCATCAGATAAGCAATGACTTAAGGGTAAAGTAGTTAGGTCTTATTGTGCAATGCAAAGATTAAATGGTCTGGATTCAGCTTGGATTAAATCCTGTTGTACCATTTACTACCTGCCTGTCCTAAAGGCTACCACCTAAACTTTTTAAGCTTCAATGTTTTAGTCATTTTAAGAGTGTCCTACTCTTGAGACCCCATTTGGGGTTTTCTTGGGAAAGATATAGGAGTGATTTACTATTTCCTTCTCCAACTCATTTTACAGATGAGAAACTGAGGCAAACAGGATTCAATGACACAGATAATAATTGTCTTTAGCTGGATTTGAACTCATATCTTTCTGACTCTAGGGCCAGTGCTCTATCTACTGTACCACCTCCAAGCTCCAGATTCCTCATTTTGCATCCTTTCCGACTTGAAACAGCAGAAATGGAGAAATGGAAGAAAAGATTGCAGACTTAACCATACATCTGAAACACTCATGCTCTGCATCCTTTATTTTCACATCCTTGAAAACTTATCTAATGAGCTTATCCTATGTACCAGCCCTAATTACCATTCATCATTATTCACCATTATCAAAATTCATCATTATGAAATGCTTTTCATTCCTCAGTGAGAGTCGCCCCATAAATGATTCAGAGTATTAACTTAAGTTGTTTTTGTCTTGGCAGGTTAAATGTAGAAAGCCAATGTGCCTGCTATGCTATTTTTAAAATCCCTCTCATTCAGAAGTTAACATTGATAAACAGTGTACCACTGTAGCAAAGAGTTCCAGATTTCAGTATTTGATGTGTGTGGTATCTAGAGTTGAAATATTTTTATACTTGTATCTCAGTGTATTAATAGCTACAGCCAGAGGATGACTGTGAACAAACAGTGTAACTATTTCCAGACCTCTCCAGTATAGACAGGCTGACCCTAGAGCCAGAAAAGGGGATTAGTTAAGTGGAAACTTAAGGATGCAAATAAATCCTATTTGGGAATCCAGGCACAGAAAGTCAGAGCAATATGGAGATGTGGGAAGCCAGGCCTATAGATCCTAGGCTGAGAAGAAAATGGATCTGGTAACTGGAGACAGTAACAACTAAGGATGAGTTCCTAGGGCTGTTCCCAAGAGCCCCAAATTCAAAGGACAAAATATAGACTCCTTCAGCATCATAGAACCAATTGATCTTTTCTACCCAGATAGAAAAAAAGTAGTCAAAATACAGAAAGTTCTAATTTAGTTGAGTCTTTGAGTCTTCATGAGTCTTCATTTGAGTCTTCATGACAACATTTGAGGTTTGCTTAGCAAAGATATCAGGAGTGGTTTGCCTTTTCCTTTTCCAGAGGAATAAGACAAACAGGTTAAACTGGGCCTCACTCAGTTATTAAGTATCTGAGATCAAATTTGAACTCAGGTCTTCCTGACTCCAGGCCCAGAGCTCTGTTCACTAAACTGACTGCTTCTTGGAATCTAATGAAAGGTGATCCAGAATTTATTTCTCCATCATATTTAATTTGGCTTTAAAAGTTAACTTTAAAGTATATTCTATACTGCATTACCAGGATATTTTGTGACATAAGTATTAAAATTTCTATCTATAATTCCTACTGGAGAATAGGGATCAAGTAAAGAAATCAAAAGAAAATGACTCTAAAATCAAATTTTCTCTTTATATCTGTGAATGTCTAACTTTGAAATCATTTTTCTTCCATTTCAATCAGGGAAGTTGACTTGTGTGTGGCTTATTATGGAAACCAACTGCTTGAAGAGTTAGAAGAGCTATGCCCCTGAGGTCCTGGTCTCTCCAGTTCACAGCCACAGGCCTCCTATAACCCTCACATAAATCTGATCAAAATAAAGCAACAAAATAGGAAACCCTGAAGACCATAAACCTCCTTTCAAAGAAGAATTTATATGATATAATCCCAGAGAGCAATGACTTTCATAGGATCATTTTTTTTAGTTGAAGTAGACCTTAGATGCTATCTAGTCCAAACCCCTTATTTTGTAAATAAGGTAAATAAGGTCAGAATCAGACATATGATTTGCTCAGGTACCTGGGTAGTAGATGGCAGAGAAAGCATTTGAACCTTGGCCTTTTTGTTTTTAATCTTGGTCTTTTGACTCCAATTCCAATCTTTTCACTGCATCATCTACCTCCTAATTTATCACTCATTTCTCTCATTCCCCTCATCTTTCTTCCTCTTTTTCTCCCTCTCTTTCTCTTATCTGTTCCCCCTTCATTCTTCTTTTCTCTCCCCTTCCTTTCACTCTCCTCCCTTACTCCCCCTTCTATTCTCTGCCTTTCTTTTCTGTGTTTCTGTCTTTCTCTGTCTCTGCCTCTATCTTTATCTTTTTGTCCATTTTTATCTCAGTTTCTCTCTGTATTTCTGTCTCTGTTACTGTGTCTCTATCTCCTGTCTCTTTTTACTGTTTCTCTCTGGCAAAGTGGAAAGAATACAAATGAGAGCATGCATATACATCAGACTATCCAATTCAAATTCATTTGAATTCAGATGTCAAACCCTTGTAATAGTTTGTAAACAATTTGATGATGAACTGAGGGACTACAAAAACATATTAGGCTTAGTCAGAAGCAATTAGAATTTAATGTAATTGCTCCATTGTTGTAGTGTTGTATATAGTGCTTCAACAATGCACTTGCTTATTGCTATAAAGGAATATATATATATATATATATGATATATATATATATGTATATAACAAAAATGGGCACTGTTTTATTGATCAATAGGCTATTAAAGAATTTTTATCATGAACCCCTTGAGCTATTATCTCAAATCCCCAAGGAGTTCATTGGAACCACTGAACAATAGAAACATAGAAGGGACCTTCAAGATCATGTGATAACGATGATTATAATCAAAATGATGATGCAACAAACTAACATATTTAAGTACTTTTACAACATATATCATCTCTTGATTCTTACTGTAATTCTAACCATGCAAGACTTTCCCCAGGCAAGTAAGCCTAGCAGGGACATAATCTATTTATGGTCCCTTCCAAGCCAATCCAAATATTATGGTCTAAGACAAAAATAAAAGGTCCATTTTTGCTTACATTACTTAAATTCCTTAAACAACTTCTGCTCTAATGTCTAATCTAGAGCTTCTTACTCAGATGGGCAGAAGTCACCAGTCATGCAATAGTTCTTGTGGATGACATGTTCAATGTTCATAAAATAGATTGTTATCTTTATGTTTACATGTTCTGCCTTTAAACTTGAAGGGAGGGGAGGGAGTAGTGACATTTCCTTCGTGCATTCCACTCTATCTCTTCCTCTCAATTCATGTAGGTGTCACCATCTGGAGCCTAATTTCAGATCTGCTTTGAGTGTCTGCCAAATTTTGTAAAACATTTTGAATGCCATTTATAGCAACTTGAAGTGAGTAGAGAAAAAAAATAAAAGATATCATAGCCCCTAAAAGAAAGTCCATAGGTTTCTGGTATTTCAGAACACAATCTAAACCATGTCTAAATCAATTATTAGACTCAATGAAAACCTTCTTCAACTAGTTTTGCCTATTTCACAGCATATACTAAAATATTTCCAGCACTCAGGAAAACTGCTTTGCATGTGGCTTGTCTTGACAACTTTTTGTCTACAAGGATATAGAAGACCAGGACAGAGGCCATATCCCTGAGATCTTAGATTATTAAGAGAACCCTCAAATCCCTACTTTGTTGGAAATACTTAGTTTAATAACCAACTCAAATTCACACTCTGATTTTATTCATTCCCTGATTCTGAATCAACCTGCAATCTTTCCCAAACCCAGTTATCTCTTTTCCCATTAACAGACTAATGGGGGTTCAGAAATGTGGCATTCAGATATAGTCAGGGATATCAATAGCTAAATTATCAGTTTGCACATATGCATCTTAGAAATTGGCAAACTACAAAGTTAAGAGTGATTTTTTATTGTGTTGTCTAGATTTAAGAAAGTGATGGAGAAATGTTACTAATATAGATTAAATTTAAAGTGTGCTATTTGTACACTTTTTTCCTGAGACAAATGGTTATTAAACATTTACCAGCATATCCCTGGCAAGAGATTTTTCCTTAAATTTCCAAGATACTGGCATCACTCTGGAGGCATGAAGATTCAGCATATACTTAATCACAAAGGCAAGATATACAGGCTGAAATTTACACCTCCAAACTGCATCAGAATCCATAATATCTTTTAGTTCTCTCAATCAAGATTCACATGAAAAAAATCCAAAACTTTACATCATACATATCCATAAAACAATTACTTCATTCACAGTTTCCACACGTTCTTACCACTCTTTAATGAAAAGAGATAGAGAAATGCACATTTCAGGCAACTGTGAGTCCTCTTAACCTCTGACTTAGTTGTTTTCCCCTCAGAATATATAGCCTGGATTTCTTTTTCCTGAATTTCATTCAATAAAATGGTTACATTCAGTCTGATTGTCAGTCAGGGGAGTGTAGTTCTGGAGGCTGGATATTATATGGTATTTAAAAAAAAGATAATTTGACATAATTTTTCCCTTTTTTAAGTTAGTTTAGGTACTGCTATACCCTTTGGAGTCAAAGGACATAGGTTTGGAACTCTGGTTGTTCTGCTGCTTACGGGATGTGCAATATTGGCAAGTTACTTCAATTTTCTGTACCTCAGTTTTGTACCTCAGTTCTGTACCTTTACCCAAAAATGAGGGAGTTAGATTGAATCTCTGAGATTATCTCTGGGTTTAAATTCATAAGACTTGAAATCCTGAGACATAAGACAGCTGAATGCAGAGAAATGAATGACTTGACACTCAACAGGCTATATATTTATATGCTGCAAAAAAATAGATTCATTCAGATTCAGAGTGAAAGTGTGATCCATATATACATTCTGAAGATGTTTTCTGCTGTGACTTACAGGAATAAGTGGTTTGCTTAACAAATTTGTAGCTGACACAAAGGTAGGAAAAACAATCAAGACACTGATGGAACTGATGTCCAAAAAATATCAAGAGATAGATTAGTGGATATCTAGACTTGGAAATAAGATCTGGGGTCAAAAGCTATCTCTGACCCTTATTAGCTGTCACCTTGGACAAATCATTAACCCACTCTGGGCATCAATCTTCTAATCCATAAACTGAGGATCATGAAAGCTATATTACTTATCCCATAAGGTTATTTTGAAGATTAAATGAGAATATATACTTTGAATATTTTGAAGTACCACATAAATGTTAGAACGTTGTGAGCTTTTGATGTCCACCAGGTACTAAAGGACATAAAGAAGATAAGGCTATAGAAGCCCTTATTCTCCATATACAACCACCTCTTTCCTTAGAATCCAGAAGGTATCAGGAGAAGCAGAGTATACAAGACCCCAAGACTCTGTGTCTTCTACTCCAATTCACAGCCTGTCCACATCCCACCAAGATATGGCCTATTCCTTACTGATAAAGTTCCTTCCTCCCCCACAATTGATACCAATCTCCGTTTTCCATAAACACCCATGTGGTAAGAATCTCAGCTCTCCTGCTCCACCCTGACCCTTAGACCCACTCCCCCTTCATCATGGGCCTGGGCACCTCCAGTGTCCTGACTGCCAAGAGGACATTAATGGCTCACACTATTTCAAGAAATAGGGAGTCATATCTACAGTTTTCCCATAAGATGATGAATAACTGGGATCTTTCCATTTACACTGAAAATTGCATTAGCAATTATCTTATCAGTGTCTTACCCTAGACATTGCCATATTTCCTCCCATATCTCTATTTAGACCTATTTTTACTTTCTCTCCAATTAGAATGTGAGTTCCTTGAAAGCAGGAATTATCTCATTTTCCATTTCTATCTCCAGTGTTTAGAAAACTGTTCTTCACATAAGCATTTAATAGAGTCTGTCCTCAACTTTCACTATGGTAATGCTCCTAGAAGAACCACAAAAGTAAAAACCAGGAATGTTGATCCATTGAACTTATGTGAAAATAGAAGATTAGGTTCCTGCAACATCTTTCACCAAGGATTGCTAAAAATATACTTTTCTGCAGGCAAATCTTACAACAAAATATAAATTATAATAATTCACATTTTTTTCTTAGCATAGTAACCATGAAATAATAATAATGTTTGTCCTTCATTCTCAAAGAAGACCATGACATTAGGGAGATGATGCCATGAAAAGGACATGAATTGAATTTGAGTGAGGGAGTGCCGTGCTAAGTCACCAGCCTCACTTTCTCCTCCAGAGTAATCTGGATCCAGTGGTCAGAGATGAATCAGGATGACTAGAGATGACCTGGATGTGAGGCAATCAAGGTTAGGTGATTTACCCAAGGTCATACAGCTAATTCATGTCAAGTGTCTGAGGCCAGATTCAGACTCTTGTCCTCCTGTCTATAAGACCAGTGCTCTATCCACTGTGTCATCTATCTGTCTTAACTATGAAATAACCCATAAAAATGAAAGTACACAAAATAAAATTGGCAAAATGCAAAACATTTTTTCTCTTTGGCAGTTCTCTAGAATCCTGTAACCTTTTATGCTAAAATATCAATAAAAATTCAATGATTTCAGACAATTTTCACCATTTGTAACATTATGAAATTTGTAATAAGATAAATTTGTTGTTATTCAGTCATTTCAGTCATGTCTGACTCTTTGTATCCCTATTTGGGGTTTTCTTGGCAAAAGCCAGACTTGAACTCCTAGATTATTCCTGACTCCAGGCCTGGCACTATACACACACCACACCTAGGTATAGTTCTCAGACACTTACTTGCTATAAGACTCTGGACAAGTAACTTAATACTATTTGAAAGGCTGAGTCCTCCCCCCACCCCATTCCTATGGGAGGACATGACTCTTCAGAACAGCCCCAGGTGTTTACACCTTGCCCATGAACCTGAGATCTCCACCAGTTGATTGCTGATTAAACTGATTAGCTGTCTGGCCTGAGAGCCTAGCAGATCCTGCCACAGCCCTCCAGAGCCCCCCAAGCATAAGGAGTGAGCCACTAATCAATATCACAGACACTCCAAAGAAAGCTTCTGGCAATCCCTACTGGCTGGCCAATTTGGAGTTCCTAAGCCCAGGGAGCAAAGCATCTAGGGATCTCATCATCAAAAGTCTCTGAACCAACCTTTCACCCCAAACACAAGACCCTAGGAAAAGGGCATAAAATGAAGAAAGGTCGGCAGAAGGGGTGGGGGGGGGGAGGAGTGAGTGTCAACTGAATGTTACCTTGAAGATAAGAATACCAGCTCAGAGGAGAATATGAATTGATCTCCTGCCCAGAACAACTTCTTAAAAGAGATCAGGAAGGAGTTTAAAAATCAAGTGGAAAAATTGGAAAAAGAAATATAAGAGAGGGGGCAGCTAGGTGATGCAGTGGATAGAACACTGACCTTGGAGTCAGGAGTACCTGAGTTCAAATCCAGACTCAGACACTTAATAATTACCTAGCTGTGTGGCCTTGGGCAAATCACTTAATCCCATTGCCTTGCATAAAACAAAAAACAAACAAACAAAAAAAAGAAATACAAGAGAAAATTAACATCTTGCCACAAGAAAACAAATCCTTTGAAAATACAATTGTGATAAGTGCAAAAAAAATTCTCTCAAAAACACAATTGGACAAATGGGAAAAGACAACAACTTCTTAAAAATAGAATTGACTAATTAGAAAAGGAGATGCAAAAAGTAAATGAAGAAAACTCTTCTCTAAAAAAAGACTGGAATCTGTGCAAATTAATGACTTCATGAGAAATCAAGAATCTATTAAACAAAACCAAAAAAAGAGGAAAAAATAGAAGAAAATGTAAAATACCTCATTGGAAAAACACCAGACCTGGAAAATAGATCCAGAAGAGACAATTTAAGAATCAGAGGACTTCCTGAAAACCTTGAAGAGAAAAAAAATCCTGGACTCCGTTCTTCAGGAATTGAAGAATTGCCTTGATAGCATAGAATCAGAGGGCAAAATAGTCATAGAAAGAATATATCAATCCCCTCCTGAAAGGAATCTCAAAATGTAAACACCAAGAAATATTGTGGACAAACTCCAGAACCATCAGATCAAGAAGAAAATCCTGCAGGGGATCAGAAGGAAACAATTCAAATACTAAGGAACCACAGTAAGGATTTCACAAGACCTGGCTGCATCAACATTAAGGTATAAAAAGGACTGGAATATGATATTCCAGAGAAAAGGGAGCTTGGAATGTAACTAAACTGAGCAAAACTGGGAAAAATATGGTCATTTAATGGAATAGGAGACTTTCAACTTTTCCTGACGAAAAGACCAGAGTTAAACAGAAAATTTGTTCTTCAAACAGGAAACTCAAGAGATACATGAAAAGGTAAAAAGGGGAAAGGAAAAAAATAGTTGTTACCCAATAAGATGAAACTGACTATATCCCTGCCTGGGAGAAAGATTCTCATAAGTCTTGAGAATAGCAACTCTATGGGGGTATATACTTAGCCAGAAGTAATGGACACTGATGACTTGTCCATGATTCTGATGGAATGATTTAAAAATAATATCTCCTTAAAAGAGGGGGGGAGATAGTAAAGAGATGGATCGAAAGAGGAGATCGAATGGGGGTAAATTATATCACATGAAGAGATACAAAGGACCTTTTGTAATAGAGGGGAAGAAGGGAGGTGGTCCAAATTGCCTGTATCTTACTCTCATCAGATTTGGCTCAAAGAGGGATTTACACACACACACACACACACACACACACACACACACACACACAGATACACACAGACACACACAAACTCAGCTGAGTTTAGAAATTTATCTTACCCTTCAAGTATTAAGAGGGGAAAGGGGGAGGGGGAGAAATACTGAAAGAAAGAAGGGAAGGAGGAAGGGCAAAGAGAAGGGGGGAAAGGGGGAAGATGGTTGTATAGAAGGGAATAAACAACCTGAAGGAAGTGGTATTCAGAAGCAAAATACTGAGGAATAGGGATATGGGGAAAAGGGGCAGAATACAAATGAAGGGAACATAGCATGGAGGCAATAAAGAGTTAGTAATGATAACTTTGAATGTGAATGGAATGAACTATCCCCAAAAAGTAAGTAGATAGTAGTGTGGATTAAAAACCAGAATCCTACAATACAGAGGGAACAATTGCAGGGGTAGGAATCCTTATCTCATCTAAAGCAGCTGCAAAAATAAATCTCATTAAAAGAGATAATGAAGGAAACTATATACTCCTGAAAGGTACCATAGATAATGAAGCTATTTCAATACTAACTATGTATGCGCCAAGTGGTATAGCATCTAAATTCTTAGAGGAGAAGCTGAATACAGGAAGACTCGGATAGCAATACTTTACTAGTTGGAGACCTCAACCTCCCCCTCTCAGAATTAGAGAAATTTAACTATAAAATAAATAAGAAGGAAGTTAAGGAGGTAAATAGAATGTTAGCAAATTTAGGTATCATAGACTTTTAGAGAAAATTGAATGGGGATAGAAAGGAATATACCTTTTTTCTGTATAGCATGGCACCTACATAAAAACTAACCATGTACTAAGGTGTGAAAACCTCATAATCAAATGCAGAAAGGCAGAAATATTGACTACTTCCTTTTCAGACCATAATGCAATAATGGAGAGATGGACCTAAAACTAATTGGAAACAAAATAACTTCTTTTTAAAGAATGAGTGGATCAAACAACAAATCATAGAATTAGTGACTTCATCCACAACAATGACAATAATGAGACAACATACCAAAATTTATGGAATGCAACCAAAGCAGTTATTAGGGGATATATTATATCTCCAAATACTTCCATGAATAAAATAGAGAAAGAGGAAATAATGAACTAATCATGCAACTAAAAAAGTTAGAGAAAGAACAAATTAAAACCCCCAATTAAATATCAAGTTAGAAATTCTAAAAATTAAAGGAGAAATTAATACATTTAAAGGAAAAAGCTATTGGACTAATAAAAAAAACCAAGAGTTGGCTTTATGAAAAAAAAATGAAATAGATAAACCCGTGGTTAATTTGATTTAAAAAAGATAGAAGAAAACCAAATTACTAGTGTCAAAAATGAAAGAGGTGAACTCACCATCAATGAGGAGGCAATTAAAGTAACAATTTCAAACTAGTTTGCCCAAATGTTTGCCAATAAATTTGATAATCTAGGTGAAATGGATGAATATTTACAAAAATATAAATTGCCCAGATTAAATGAAGAGGAAATTAAATACCTAAATAACCCTATCTCAAAAAAAACGAAATTCAGCAATCCATCAATGGACTCCCTAAGAAAAAAATCTCCAGGGCCTGATGAATTCACAAGTGAATTCTATTGAACATTCAGGATTAATCTACCCAGCAAAACTGAGTATCATCAATCCTTCACTGGGGAAAAATTGAGATTTAATGAAATAGAGGTCTTTCAAGTATTCATGGTAAAAAGGCCAGAGTTCAATAGAAAATTTAACTTTCACATATAAAACTCAAGAGAACCATAAAATAGGTAAATAAGAAAGAGAAGCTATAAAATATTCAATAAGCTTAAATTGTCTACATTCCGATTATGAGATGGTGATACTTGTAACATATGAAAACATTCTTATTATTATATAACTTCTAAAAACATTAGGGTAGTTGAAAAGTATATATAGACCTGGGGCCTAAGTGTCAGTTGAATATGAAGATGTCACATCCTTAAAAACTCAAATTAAGGGGTGAAAGAGTAATGCACTGGGAGAAAGGGAAAGATAGAATGGGGAAAATTATCTCATAAGAGGCAAGAAAAAGATTATATAGTGGAAGGGAAGATGGGGGAGGTGACAGAGAGCAAGTAAACCTTACTCTTATCAGAATTGGCTCAAACAGGAAATAACATATGTGCTCAATTGGGTATTGAAATTTATCTTACCCAAAGTAAAGTAAGAGAGGAAGGGAAGAGAGAAGGGTAAATGATAGGGAATGGGAGAGTCCAGAATGGGGGAGGGAATAATTAGAAGTAAATATTTTCTTTTTTTTTTATGGGACAATACTTTGTTTATCTTTCAAATCATTTACACAAAAGTGAAGCAAAATTGACAAAAAAAGCAGTCACAAATGTCATCATCACAAATGTATGTGATAGTCTCAATCCTACTTCAAATGAGAGAATATTTGTAAAGTGATTGGCATAATATCGGACACAAACTACCTGCTTAAAAATGACTATTTTCTTTTTTTCTTAGAAGAAGGAAGTGTGTACTATTTTAATTTTAATAAGTATTACTTGCTACTCCCCTGCTTGAACTTTAGGTTCTGTTCCAATTGGACTAATTTTGGTTCATTTTCTCATTCATCCCTCTTTTGTTTTCATAACTTTGAATTTGCTACCTCTTATTCTTGTATGAACTCTCCCCGACTCTCTCTCCAAGACTCTGAGGGATTCTTTCTCTTTAAGGTTCAATTCAGTTGTTCTTCATGAAACTTTCTTGAACTCCTTCTGTCTCCCTCTGTGAAAGATATCTCTCACTTCTCAAATTTCGTTTGGACCTTTGCTCAAAACCTCTCCTTTATATTTATTTATATTGTGTTATTTTAATTTGTACATCTTCCACTTTATAATTAGGAGCTTCCATTCTTTTCTAGCTTTAATTATGGAATGAGTATTGCCTCAAATAAATTGGATCTGGGAAAAATTTTAGCTCAAAAAGACCAAGGTTCCCAACTGCATCCAGGGTCATTGCCACTTTGTCTTGCACTAGACTTCAATGATTCTAGGGGAGAGAGTGAGACTAATGACTCTGAATTGCTCTGAATTACTTAAATCCATTTCACTTGCAAGTCAAGACATCACCCTTTGGATGTCATTGGTCTCCTTCTAGAATGGGAGGATGATAAGAACAAGAATTATACTATCATATATTTAGAGCAGGAAGGTACCCAGAGGCGATTGACTCCATTTTCTTCATTTTATATATATAAAAACTGAGGCCCTTAAGCTTAAATGATTTGTCCACTGTTCATTCCAGATTGAAAGAGTTTTTTTGAGGGCAGCTAGGTGGCATAGTGGATACAACACTGGCCCTGGAGTCAGGAGTATCTGAGTTCAAATCGCTTCTCTGACACTTAATAATTACCTAGCTGTGTGGCCTTGGGCAAGCCACGTAACCCCATTGCCTTGCAAAAAAAAAAAAACTAAAAAAATAAAAAAGAAAGGGTTTGGGGGGGAAGGGGTACCCTCAGTGATTGTAGGGAACTACCAGTAAGGAAATTCCTTCCTTTATTGTAGATCAGCAAATGTTCTACTACTTATGGTTTTTAGAGAGCCACCTGGGGCACTGAGATAAAGTGACTTGTCTGTGATCATACAGCTAGAATATTTTAGAATCCATTCATGAACCACAGTTTTCCTGATTTTGAAGTCAACCCTATTTCCATGATACCATGCTGCCTGTTGGATTTACTGGGTTAAATATAAATATTTGTTCAATGAAAAAGAATTCAAGAATTCAGAGTGACTTCTTTATGAAGTTACTTATTCTGCTACTATAGTGTACTGTAGTTATTGCCTCTATGTATCTCAGTTTCCTCATCTGTAATGGGAATTAAAAAGACTAGAAACATTTACTAAAGGTGGGGTGGGGGAAAGATTGAGAGAAAACACAAAGTAGCTAAATTTAAAAATCTAATCCAATCAAACCACAATTATTAAGTATCTACTATGTCTCAGACACTGTGCTAAATGCTGAGGATACAATTAATCATTTTTAAAAAGATGGTCCCTGACTTTCACAGACATAATCTAAAAGGGGAGCCAATTTAAAAAAAGGAGGCAAAAAAAGTAGAATATAGGGAGTACCTGGAACATTTTGTTCATTGGAGTTGAAATTAGGCAGAACAACAGATGGAAAGCAGAATAATAAAAACAAAACAAAACAAAAAGCTTGTAAATTGGGGCAGCTGGGTGACACAGTGGATAGGGCACCAGCCCTAGAGTCAGGAGGACCTGAGTTCAAATATGACCTCTGACACTTAGTAATTGCCTACCTGTGTGACCTCGGGCAAGGCACTTAACCCCATTGGCTTGCAAACCCCCAACCCAAAAAAGGGTGTAAATCAGATAAACATGACCCTTTTTAAAAAAAACTAAATCCTGGTACTAGAATTAGAATTTCCCTCAGTCCTGTCTCACTTTTTTTATGTTTCTTTTCCCCAATAGGTTGAAAGAGTTTATTTTTGGTTAAATAAAAAGAAATATTTTCTTTCCATGGCATTACATGGATCAAATATTGTTTCTGGACAAAATATAGAGACTAGAAAGTATCAACAGATTCATTAAAATTCAGAGAAATATATGGATTGATAACTGGTTATTTAGGGAGGCTTATTCTAACCTTCCTTTTAGAGTGTAGTGTGGTGTAATAGATACTGAGCCAGTATTGTAGCCAAGAAGAGCTGGATTCAAATCATTCCTCTTATACCCATTGGCTGTGTAATCCTTAGCAAGTCACTTAACCTGTAAGTGTTCTAAACTAAGACTAAGTTGCAATAAAGAAAAAAAAGTTGCTTAACTATATTAATAGGAGTCACTTCATCTGGAAATGATATCAATAAATCATAGGTTAAGTTGTTATCCCTTTTCTATCCTAAACATTCTATCCATTGCCAAAAAAACCAGAATGGATGAATCAGTAGATCTGAGTCAGTATGGTATTGTTCATTCTAGTAGGAGTAAGCCATTTTCCAGCTTATCTAGTCAAAATTATCAAATAAGTATCTAACTGTACAGGATTCATCATTCCTTTGTCTATAACTTTGAGTCTTAGAGAACTGCTTAAGGATCATAAAAGTTTCAGTGACTTGTCCATGGACACATAATCAATAAATATAAGAAGTGGGATTTGAACCTATTTTTTATGATTCAAAATTCAGCATGAAGCATTTCACAATGTGAGCAAATTTAAGATTCTTGCCCTTGCCTAGGAGCCAGCATCCATGTCAGTAACACCTTTGGGGTTCAGAACTGTTTATACTCAGAACTTTCCATCCTTGGGTTTGAAAATTTTCTATCTTTATGTCTGTGAAAAGTAAGTTGCCACCTTAGAGGAATGAGTCCCCTCAAGAAAAAAAGGTAAGTAAAGTTTCCAATTATAATGAAATTTCATATAGAATAACTTTTTTTTCTGTTCTCTGAGATACCCCAGGAGAGATTTGAAAATTTTGTATCTGTTTTTTCTGAATTAAAGAATTATGGTTAAAAGAATTAGGGGTAGGAAGCAAGGTTTGAACCCTTCTTCAAAAGTAAGCCTGAATGTCCAATTTGTTTAAGTTATGTGGTCATGGACTCTGAGTGAGATATATCCTCTATGGCAGCAGTCACCAGGTAAGTCAATATATCATCCATCAGTCTCACAGAAAGAAGCAAAATTGTCATCTGCTCAGCAGGGAAATAAAATTTTTACTTGGAAGACAAAGACTAAAATTTCTAGTTCTCAAAGATTATTAGGAACAATCATGAACAAGAGAATTATTGAAAAATTATTTCTGAAATACCTGGAGAGATTCCTTTTAAGCATAGCCAAAGATATATGCTATAAATTTAGCTAACCAACTTTGAAGCCTCCCCAATAACTGATTTTGGGAGGCCTGACTATATAAGGATATTTTATTCTGCAAAGTAAAGCAAAATATGATCATAAAAGAATATACACACAGTTAGGCCAATAGAAATGAGTGATTACCCTATTTTCTAATGGCAACCATATACAAAAGGTTTCTGAGCCAGGGAGAAATGGATATGGGAATATGTTTTCTCCATGACTTTCAAACTCTGAATTTCTTCAAGATCATCTCAATCTCTTTTCTTCTCATGTATTTTCTTCTCCCACTCCTATCCTCTCCAAGGTACAACCTGAACACAATAGATGGAGATGAATCTACCTTGACACTCTACATACAATGAATATGCCTATTCTTAATAATTTAATTTTCCTCTTGGAGCAAACTATTGGGTCTTCATATTCTATTTCCTGGAGCAGGAAATATTTCAAATAAATAACTTATTATTAATAAAATAACTTTTATCTTAGGTGAAGCATATGATCAATGCTAGCTGGCATGATTGATGAAAGTGGAGTCCTGATTCATTCAGTTGGTATGCATTAAGCACTTAATATTTGGTCATTCAATGAACATTTATTAAGTGCCATTTACATTTAAGCTACTGAGCCAGGCACTGAACACACAAAGACAAAAACGTGTGTGTCTCTCTCCCTATCAAGTGTGCATTCTAGTATATATAAATCAATGTTTAGTACTTTCAGAAAATATAAAGAAAATCAAATATTTTCCATGTCCTTGAAGGAATTAGGAATGTTTAATCAAGAACATATTTACTTCAGATATTTGAATAATAGTCCTGTAGAGGAGAATTTTGATCTCAGAAGACAAAAGACATTAGACTATTCTATCAATTAGAGTCATCCAAAAGTGAGATAGAAGTCACTGTGTAAACCATTGGGAATAGATAAAATCAAGAACAACTACTGCCCTTGAAGGGCTATGTGTCTCTTCCTAGTCCCTCATCCCAACTAGAATGTAAGTTACTTGAGGGTAGATTTTATTTCACTTCTATCTTTGTATTCCCAATACTTCCTACAAGGTAGTGGTAGGTATACAATAAAGTACCTGGTATATCATCTAAAGAAGGAGACAGCAGGTCAATAACTTTTATAAAAAAAAGATGTAGATCAAATATATTAGAGGTAATCATGGAGGAAATATTATCTTATTGACAAGGACTAGGAAAGACTTTTTTGAGGTAGTTTTAGCTGTCTTAAATGACTTGCTTAAGGAAATTTAAGAAGATCACTATCAATAGGTCACGGGGTACTTAGAGAGGAGTAAAGTGTAAGAAGACTGGAAAGGAAGGAAGGGGCCAGTTTCTGAATGATATTAAATGTCAAACAGAGAAGTTTCTATTTATTCTGGAAGTGATGAGTTTATCCTCCTTGGATATTTTCAAGCAGAATCATTTTTTGAATATGTTATTGTGGAGCCTCTTTTAACTTATGTGCTGGACTTGATGGCTGCTGAAGTCCTTTCTAGAGTGGAGTTTTTTATTTTGTTTTTGTTTTTTTGTCATGAATTCTGTTAGCAGTTTAGTGAAGTTTACAGACCCTTTTCTCAGAATTTCATTTTTAAATATCATAAAATAAAACTCATGGTATTTTACAGAAATTTAATTGTATTGAAATACAATTAAAATATTTTTAAAAACAAATTCATGGATATCATAATAAGAATCCCAATTTCCAAATCTCAAATACTGTGATTCTGTTTTTCTCCAGAGTTCCATCTATTCATATATTTAAAATATGACTTGCTTAGGTTATTGTATTTACATGTAATCATTTAGGGAAGACTTGTATGACTCTATTTCCTCTTCAGTTCTGACCTGGGTGTTCATTACAATCACCTATATGGGATCTTAGACTGAGAATTGGGAGGGAACTAACAGATCTTCTCATCTAAACTCATTGCTTTTCAAAGTCTTTTCTGAGCTGGTCCATAGCCTGAACCCATGTCCTATTTCTCTTGGAGACTTTGGATACAGAAGCTTCAACTTTGTCATCTTCTGAGTGTGTATTTTGATACTCCATGGGACCAAATTAATTTTCTATGGTCAGGTTCTTCTTTTTCTTTTGTTTACTCATTTTCTCAGCCTATGTCTGTTTTACTGCACTTCCAAGGTGTTGGGGGGAGTTTTGGGGACTCCCTATAAGGACCTTAATTCCTCTGGGTCTTATGAGAGATTTGACTGCTCCTTTTGCCTGTGCTCTGAACTATTTATGACCACAAGCACTCCATTCTGCCCTGTGAGGAGGGTTCCTACTTCTCTATGGCAGTATAGTGGCCCAGACTGTGACCTGGATCTGAGTGTGGGCAAACAGCAGAGTCCTGCCCTGGGTATAGCAGAGAGACCTTTTCAGTCTCTTCCCATTCCCTTACCAATTGTGCTCTGGGTGGCTCTACAGGTTCCTGCCACAGGTTCTTACTGCTCTGAGGCTGGCACTGGCTTGGGTTCCCTGTTCATATTGTTATGGCAGAGTTTTCTCACTGCCCTTTTAAGGCATTCCTGGTGATCCCTGGAGCAAAAATGTCTGGAAATTGCCCCCTGTGCTACCTCCAGGTGCCCCCAGGGACCCAGGATGTTTCTGGAAGAATGGAGCAAGTTTGCTCCTGCCTGGTTGCACTGTGTCTCTTTCCAATTCCTGGTCCCCATGAAACAGACCTTTCCTGTGGATGTTCTAAGTTGTCTTGAACTGGAAAATTGTATCACTAAGTCTTTCTGTGGGTTCTGCCCCTCTATATTTTGGCTAGAGTCATAATTTGATAACTTTTGGTGTTTTGGGGGGGGATGAGTTTCTGGAATTTCTGCCCACACATTGCCATCTTGGCTCCACCCTAATAGCTATATTTTATCATGCTTTAAGATTTCTGAAACAGTTTATATATTATCTTATTTGGTCTTCATATTAACTCTGTGAAGAAAGAGAAAGAAAGAAAGAAAGAAAGAAAGAAAGAAAGAAAGAAAGAAAGAAAGAAAGAAAGAAAGAAAGATTGAAAGAAAGAAAGTTTGAAAGAAAGAAAGTTTGAAAGAAAGGCAGGCAGAAAGGGAGGAAGGGAGGAAGGGAGGAAGGGAGGAAGGAAGGAAGGAAGGAAGGAAGGAAGGAAGGAAGAAGGAGGAAAAGAAGAGAAAAACAATCTAAATAGACCTTGGAACTTTATTAAACATCAGAATAAAGGAATGCATAAAACAGAAAAGGATTTTTTTTAAAGTACCAATAAAAGCTTGAGGCTAAATGTCCCATGAAGGCAGAATTGAACTAACTTAGAATACTGCCTTCCTTTTACATCCTTCAAAAAATGCTGAGGATTTGTCAGTACCACAAAGAAAAAAGTCATCTATTTCTGATCAGAGGATGAATAGACAAGTTACAGTGGTTGGTAGCTCCCTGCTAAGGGCGCCTGAGTTGACCATATGTCATTCTGAGACAAATAGTTATGAGACAATCTGCCTTCTTAAGTCATGTATCCCAAATGAGATTAAGAGCCTCTTGAGACTTGTCAACACCCATGACTAATATCAACTAAAGCAACTTATGTGCAGACAAATGATACAGACAGAAAGAACCTACAAAGCATAGGGATTATTATACTGGGTGAAGAGCTCAGGTGCAAAAGTAATGTTTTCATCACTGCCTCAGAGAGAGGATAGAGACTTCAGAAGAAAAAGCAGATTTTGAAAGTCAGCATTTGGTTAAGCTCATAGTTACAGACAAACGTATTGTATTACCAGTCCATATCTTGACATATAGGAAAGATGGACACTTGGTAAGAAGGTAGAGTGTATCTAACAATGGTTTATAAGAAAATGTTTCTCTAAAACTATGTATATCTTATCAAGGGGATTTTAAATAGTTAATGCAGGAAGAAGAAGAAACCTGCTATTATGCATCAACCAAACCAGTTCTCAGAATGAGTAGAAGGTACAACTCAGGAAGAGGATTGTCAGTGGATTGGATGTAGAATGTAATACACAGGATTGGATGTAGAATGTAATACACAGGATATGCTATAAAAATGTTGGTACAAAAAGAAATATCATGGCTATAGATATCCATATAGAGTTTAGATAATGAGTAAAGTGAAACATATCGCTTAATGTAAGAAAGTGATCTTGCTTTCACAGATATTGAATCTTGACTGGATTATGTCAATAGAAGGGTATACCTCGCTGAAAGAGAACATATTTGAAAAAGGGACAAGCAAATAGAGAACATTCATGCATGTGGGAAATACACAAACTAGAAAGGAAGGCATGACAAATGATGCACTGAGTATAAGTGATTCACTGAACTTGGAACCAGGGAGACTCATCTTTCTAAATTCAAATCTGTCCTCAGACACTTACTAGGTGCATGACCCTGGGCAAGTCACTTAACCCTGTTTATCACAGTTTTCTCATCTGCAAAATGGAGATCTGTAAGGAAGGAAATGGCAAGCCATATCAGTATTTTTGTTAAGAAAACTCCAAATGGGGTCATGAAGAGTCAGACTTGACTGAAACAATTTAACAACAAAGATCAGTGGGGAAAAGTGAAATCTTTGAGGACTGGGATTTTTTTAAATATTTGCATTTCCAGGACTTAACACAATTATTGTCAGTCAATCAATCAAATCAGTCAGTCAAAAGCATTTTTCAGAACATCTACAATATGTCAGACATTGTGCTAAGTGTTGGGGATACAAAAAAAAAAAGATAAGCTCTGCTCTCCAAAAGCTCATTGTCTAAAGGGTGATATAGCAAACAAGTAATTATGTACAAACAAGCTATAAAGATGATAAATGGGAAATAATCAACAGAGGAAAGGAACTAGCAAGAAGGGATATTAGAAAAGACTTCCTGCAGAGGGTTGTTTTTTAGCTGGGACTCAAAAGGAATCATGGAATCCAAGAAGCAGAGACAAGGACAGAGAGATTTCTAGACATGGGATCAGCCAATGGAAAGTCATGGAGTTTGGAAACGGAGTGTCTTATACAAGGAATAGCAAGATATCCAGTACCACTGTAATGGAAAAAATGGGACACACAATAAACATTAATGTTTGCTGAATTTAATTTTGAATAAAATTGAGAAATAAAAATAACAATAAAGTGAGAGAATATTAAAGATTGGTTAATGAATTAGGGAGAAATACAGAATCATCTCTAGAAATAATTTTCATACTACCTAGAAAAAGAGAATCCCTTCCTACTAAAAGTATCAAATAAGAGCTAGATAGCACCTTGTTGGGTATGTTATAGAGGATATCTGTGTTCCAGTATGGTGGCTAGATGACTTCTGAGGTCCAAAGGACTCTGGTTAACACTAATGGTTAGAAAGTCTCCTTCAATCAACTGTCTTTCTACAGATTTCACTCATTTCTCCCAGCTATAGAGATCATAAACTTAATATTTGTACTTCATTCTCAAGGAAGAATATGACATCAGGGGAGGTGATGGCATGACAAGCACATGTATTGAATTTTGAGTGAAGGGGTACTCTCTTCTAGACTAATCTGGTTCCAATAGACTGACATGAATCAGGATGACTGGAAATGGTGGGCAATCAGGGTTATGTACTTACCCAAGTCACACACAAGTGTCTGAGGCTGGATTCAAACTCCTACCCTCCTGACTCTAATGCCAATGATCTATCCATTGCTCAACCCAGCTGCCTTATAAACTTAACAGAGAATATGAAATAAGAATCATTGAGAGCTGCAACTATCTGCCTACTGACTTGTACTTTAGAACTAGATATCCCAAAGGCATCTGAAATGTGATGTCCAAATCATATCTGATTGTCTTTCCCAAAAATTCATTATTATTTTAAATTTTATGTTTGTCAAAGGTAACATTTTCATCCCAGTCACTCAGTTTATCAACCTAAGCCTTATTGTCAGCGTTTCTTTTTTCCTTACCTACATATCAAAGCAGTTTTCACATCCTCACATTTCTACCTCCACATCTCTTACTCAGTCCTTCTCTTTCTACCTATATGGTCACCACCCTATTTCAACCTCTCTCAACTGTGTCCTGGGTGATGACAATTTAAGGTGATTTTTGTATCGGCACAGTAGATGCAGCTGAGTAGTAGAGTGGATGGAGTGCTGTGCCTGGAGTCAGGAAGAACTGAATTCAAGTCCAGCCTTAGACACTTATTTGCTGTATAAAACTTGGAAAAATCATTTTATATCTGTCTTACTTCATTTCCTCATAGGTAAAATGGGAACAATAGTAGTACTAACCTTCTAAGTTCAATGAGATAATATTGATAAAGTCCTTAAGATGATGTCTGACCCAGAGTCATTCCTTAATAACACATTTTCTTTTCCTATTCTGTATGTATCTTATTTGTAATTACTCTTTTAAATACTATTTTCTCTATTAAAATGAAAACTCCCTGAAATAAAGGACTTTATTTATTCCCAAGGTTTAGCACAGTACCCAGCACATATGCCTAACAAACATTTTTTGATTAATTAGTTGCCTCCAGGGATATGCTGTTAAATATTTAACAGAAAACAGCATATCTGCAGAAAAAAATAAAATGTTCTCCTAACATACTTTTAAGTTTAATTTACATTTTTAATATTTTCTCCATCAGTTTCTTAAGTCTAGACGATCAACATAACAATGAATTAAATTGATTTGTAGATTTCACTGATGTTTGAGATATAAATGCTAATACTAAAAATTTAACAATTGACTTTCTGGAGCCAGGACAAGCTAGCTCCAACACACTTAATGTGAAGACAATGTTTGGACATTTAGTGATGCACAATCTGGATTTTGGGAGGATGGCTTCTAAAGAGTTCTGGAAAGGATTGGTGAGATTATATGACCTACACTTCTATAGAAGTTTGTCCAAGAGGAGTCATTTGCTAAAAGAAATTCTAATCATATATATACATCACATATATGTTGATGAAGAAAAGATGAAACTGTTCAGAGAGACCAATATAGAAGCCCATGGAACTCAATGATCAAGAGATTTTAAATAGAATTACAAGAGAAAAGTGATACATGACTATAATATATCAATGGAAGATTTACTTTGCTAAAAGGGAGACACAGATTAAATAAAAGAAAATAACTAAGGATAAATATAAGAGTATGACACAACCTGTGCTAGAAACCCTAAAATTTGGATCAAACTAAGGTTGGCAACAAAATGTCAACAAAAAGAACAAAAATAATTTTTAAATAGATATATTGAGGGCCAGAGGAGCATGCCTGGAGTTCAAATTTGAGTGAATGAATTGATACAAAAACATAACAAAGAGGACTAAAAACTATACCAAAGTTTGATTTGACTTGTGCCAAGGAGAATAACCTTCATCTGAGGAAAAATATGAAAACATTTAATGTCACCTTCAATGATTTCAAACCATCTGATCTATATAAACTACAACTCAAGATACAGAAATAACTTTTAAGTGTGGTTATTGAACTGATAACCAGTGATCTTTGTAAAATATTGGGAAATAGAAGTGTCTCAGAAGTTGAAATAATCAAATTTCCTGGTTTTCCAAAACAATAAAGAAGACAGGTTCTTTAAATAAAAGGAAGTTAGTTTGATTTTGTTTTCTTCCAAAAATCCAGGATCTATTATGAAAGCTATGATTTATGGACATTAAAAAAGAATGCACATTCACTCAAAAGTAACCTGCTTGAGCCAGCCCAAAAGTAGCAGAGATACATGTTCATCTGCTGTCTAGACTGACTTGGAAGAAAGCTTTGTGGAAAAGTGCTTTGTATTTTTGTTTTTGTTCTTTTGTTGTTGTTCATGTCTGACTCTTTATGATCTCATTTGGGGTATTTTTTTTGACAAAGTTACCTGAGTGGCTTACCATTTCCTTCTCCAGTTCATTTCACAGATGAAGAAGCTAAAATAAACTGGATGAAGTGACTTGCCCAGGATCAGACAGTAAGTGTCTGAGGCCAGATTTGAACCCAGGTCTTCCTGACTCCAAGTCCAGTGATCTATCAGCTGCATCAGCTAGCTAGTGGTCCATGTATTTTACTATATCTTTACAATAAGCATCCCTTTGATATTAACTGATTAAAATCAACTGGAGTTGCTAACATAATAAGAGCAGTTAAGTTTTATATAATGCTTGATATGTGTTAAGCACTTTAAACATTTTACAATTATTAAACACTACAATTTTCTGAATGTCACAACAACTCTAGGAGGTATTGTTATCATTCTTATTTTACACTTGTGGAAACTGAGGCAAAAGCAGGCAAGTGACTTGGGCAAGGTCACACTGACAATATACATCTGAGGCTAGATTTGAAATTAGGTCGTCCTGACTCTAGATCCAGACTTCTATCTAGTAGGGGAAAATACAACAGAATAGGGAATGGAATTGAAGCCATAAAAGAAAGACAACCTTTCAGGAGCTATACTTGTACTGATGTCTGTGAGAGTCAGAATAAGGATCTTCAGAGCTTATAAGCTTATACCCTTTCTTTCAGACAAGTCAAGCATTTTTCAGATGCTTTGTTTTTATTTGTTTTAGGTTATACATGTACAATCATGCTAAACATATTTCTGCCTCAGTCATGCTATGAAAAAAGAATTAGAATAAAAGGGGGAAAATTACAAGAAGTGAAAAACAAAAAACAAAAAAGTGAAAACAGCATGCTTCAGTTTACATTAAGATTCCATAGTCCTTTCTATGGATGTGAATAGCATTTTTAATCATGAATCTTTTGGAATTATCTTGAATCATTGTATTTCTGAGAAGAATTAAGTCTCTCAGAGTTGACCATCACACAATGTTGCTTTTACTAGGTTACAATGATCTTCTGGTTCAGTTCACCACACTCATCATCAGTTCATGTTCATCTCTCCAGATTTTTTTCCAAAATCTGCTTGCTCATTATTTCTTATCCGACAAGAATATTCCATTACATTCATATACCACAACTTATTGAGCCATCCCCTAACTGAAGGGCATCCCCTTAATTTCCAATTCTTTGCTACTACAAAAAGTTCTTATAAATATTTTTGTATGATGTATATTTTTTATGACCTCTTTGGAATACAGATGTAGTAGTAGTATTGCTAGATCAAAAAGAATGAATAGTTTGCCCTCTGGGAAATGTTACATAGAACATTTGTATTAGTTCACAAAACCACCAACAATGCATTAGTGTTCCAATTTTCCTACATTTTCTCTAATATTTATCATTTTGTTTTTCTGTCATATTATCCAATTTGATAGGTGAGAGATGCTTCATCAGAGTTGTTTTGTTTTGCAATTCTCTAATCAAAAGTTATTTAGAACATTTTTCCATATGACTATAGATAGGTTCAATTTCTTGATCTGAAAACTGCCTGTTCAAATCCTTTGACCAATTACAATTGAGGAATGACTTGTATTCTTATAAATTTGACTCAATATTTTATATATTTTAGAAATGAGGCCTTAATCAGAAACACTGGCAAAATAATCACTTTCTTGAACTGGTTTGCTTTTAACAGAAAGAACTCTAGCATATAACTCTAACTGGAGGTCTTCATTAATAAAACATGTTTCTAAGCCAAGTTTTCCATCTTGTTCAGTTCCCAGTGGTCTGACATATACCTCCCTAACAGTATTTCTCCTGTTTTTCCCTCAGAACCTCCATAACACCATGTCAGTATCTCTCAGGGACTTCATCAGGCTTATACAACGGTTATAGAAGCCATGGCAATGTCTCTCTTCTGTTTTCCAACATTGTCTTGCTCATTCCATTTCCCTTTCTACTCTTCATGGATGTCCATATTAAAAAAAAAGATGATTAGGGGACCCCTTGATTTTCTAGCCTGGACAAACCTTTCAGGGAACCTGGAATCTGTCTCTCATTCTTTGCTAGAATGACAGCAATTCCTGATTGTTCTCAAGGAAAGCAAAATGATTTTCCCCAAGTATAAACATATATTGAGTGAAAAGGGTAAGGCTTAAAAATCCAGATTTTCTGATTCAATATCCAGTCCCTTATTTACTATACAAAGACTATTGCTCAAAAAATAGTACAAGTGCTCATGAATTTTTCACATCTTCCCCCATCCACAAACAAACACGCAATGGAAAAAAGCAGAGGCAAAAAGAACTGAACAATTATCTGGCTAATTCACTTCCTACTCCTAAATATTTTCATCAAACAATTTCAAGGACTTAGATTATCTGAAAGGATAGCTCAACTTGACCTAGATTTTCCATCAACATACTAAATATGGTCAGCTATTTATTAGACCAATATCATAATAAGATCAACTTTCATTTGAAATGAGATATGGAAACTTGGAGAGGACTTTGGGAAGAGTTACTTCATTTTTTAAAAATCTAGAAATAAAAAATGCACAAAAGGAAAGTCCAAAGGAACCAGGTTGCTTCTGTATAAAATTGAAAACTCTGAAAAATTTAATGTGTTCAAGTGCATGAGGAACAGCATTGATTGACTTTCATGTCAGAATAAAGAAGTTAAAATCTCTTAAAATGCAGGAGGAAAGAATTAGTTTAGATGAAAGTCATGAATTCCCTTTATTTGATTATTTTAAAGAAAGACTAAGACCTCCTAAAATAGTGTCTTGTTTTGCCTAAAAGTATGATCTTTCATTTTGCATCTTCCTGTTCAAAATTGTTAGGATTCTGTTTTAGTCATTTTAAAATTAGCTCTGTTCCTAAAGAATTCTACCCTACAGTCCTAGGAAAAGCAAGTTCATGTGATTCAGGGTAAAGAAAGTTGAGTTCAGTCAGGATTAGATGGATGGATAGACAAACAGACAGACATATCTATCCATATGGATAGATAGATAGATAGATAGATAGATAGATAGATAGACAGACAGACAGACAGACAGACAGACAGACAGACAGATAGATAGATAGATAGATAGATAGATAGATAGACAGATAGATAGAAATCTTGTGATGGATTTCCAGGAGGATAAGAGTTGCACAGGGAGGGAAAGTATGGCTAGCATATAATTTGCTTTGATGCAAAAGACTAGATTGAAAAATTTACAGATTCTCTGTACATCCTGGATTTGGAGTTAAAGGACCTAAATTAAATCCCAAATGTGATACTAGCTGTGTGACCTAAGCCAACTTCTCTAGGTCCAGGAATCCTAATATGTAAAATTCAAGGATTGAACAAGGTGACTTCTCTTCTAGCTCTATCTAAGTCTATAGTCCTATATTTCTTTGTTTTATAAGTTTACACTTTCTGCCAACTGAGCTTAGTTGTAACCCAGAAACTCAGGTTCTTCCTTAGGCTTCATTATTTTCCCTATCTACATAGTCTCTCTGTTTTTTCTTTAGGTTTTTTCCAAGGTAAATGGGATTAAGTGACTTGCCCAAGGCCACACAGCTAGGTAATTATTGTGTCTGAGGCTGAATTTGAACTCAGGTACTCCTGACTCCAGGGCCAGTGCTCTATCCAATGTCCAACCTAGCCACCCTTCTACATAGTCTCTTGATGGTCTCATCATCTCCCGAGGGTTTAATTATCTCCATGTAAATGATTGCCATATTTACCTATATCTATCTCTATGTTTCTCTCTCTCTCTCTCTCTCTCTCTATATATATATATATATATATATATATATATATATATATATATCCATCTCTCTATTGCTATAGCTTCCTAAATATTTCTATATCTCTCAGTATATCTATATCTCTATATCTATTATTTATATATTATCTATATACTAATATCTACCTATTATCTATATTTACCTTTCTATAGAACACACTCCTTCACTAGGTCCATTTCTCTTTATCAACTTATGTATCTATTTTTGTCTATTTCTATTTCTCTATATCTCTATATACTTCTATATATATCCAATTTACATCTAGACTTTTCAATATATATAATATATATATATTTAATCTTGTTCCTGAGCTCCAGTCCCACTGAGTAATCAAAAAAATTCACACAACATACCTTTAAGTTATTTCTGCAGTGTTAAAATTTCCTCTATCACTTTCTTATGTCTAGACAATCCACAAAATAATATATCAAGCTCTGATTTGTAATGTTTGTCAATATCTATGGTCCTGTTGAAAATTTAACAATAATCTCTGAGTCCCCTCCTCCTCTCTCATCTTCTCCAGTTCTCATTTATGAATTGTTTTTCCTGATCAGGAAACATCAAATATTAGAATGCATGCTCCTTGAAGGTAGGAACTGTCATGCCTGTTTGGTAATTATATCTCTAGCATTGAGCATCTGGCATATAGCAAAACACTATTTGTATCATCAAACTATTTCCCTAATAAATGCATTATCTAACTATTTTCTATATCATGAACTCCTCCAAACTATTTAGGGAAGCCATACTAGTTATCTAGGATCATAGCTGCTTTGGCTTTCCTAGGCTCTTTTATTCACCTTCCAGCATCTGATAAATCACCAAATCTTATCAATTCTAATTACAAACCAAAATATTTATTTTAGTTCATTATCATCTCTCTCCTTGACTACTCCTTTTGGAATTTCCTTGCTTTCAGTCTTGCCTTTTTTCCATTCCATTCTCCAAACAACTGCCAAAATAATCTTTCTGAAGTCTAGATCTACCCTATCCACTTCCCTTGTTAAAATCCTTCACTTTCTACTCTTCCTAATGCTTCTGGGGAAAATATCAAACTGAAATTTAAGGTGCTCTACAATCTAAGGCTATCCTATCTTTCTAGTCTTATTTCACACTGGACTCTTTATTCCATCCAAACTGGCCTCTTGGGTGTGATCTGAACTCAGTATTTCATTTCCTACCTCCATGCATCTGCACAGGTAGACTTGAATGCTTGAGCTTCACTGCTCTCTTAAATGCAGCTCAGAATCATCTTTCTTCAAAGCTCAGCTTAGTTACTGTCTCATGCATGAAGTTTTCCTGCTACAGACAGTTGATAATTCTCTCTCTTCTCAGATTGCTGATAATGATGTTTTTGTCCTTCATTCTTGAAGACCATGTCATCAAGGAGAAGATACTATGACAAGCAAGTAAATTGTATTGAATAAGGAGATGCTATATTAAGTTACCAGACTTATTTTATTCTCCAGAGTCAGCTGTGTCCAGTGGCCAGATATGAATCAGGACAATTTAAGATGGTCTTGAATAGGAGGCAATCAGGGTTAGGTGAGTTGCTCAAGGTCACACAGCTAATAAGTGTCATATGACCAAGACTGAATTTGAACTCTGGTTCTCCTAACTCTAGGCTGGTGCTCTATCCACTCTACCACCTAGCTGTTGTTCTCAGATTATTTTATGTTTATTCAGATAGATGATGGATATAGATACATATATAGATATTGATTACAACAAGGTCTCCAGGGAATTCATTATATGCCTTGAGACCTCACTTTCTCATACATACATGTACATACATGCATATATATGCGTGTATATATGCATATGAATCCCCATATACACATACATGTACATTACTGATAGCATGTATGTGCCTTTAAGGCAGAGACTACTTCAGTTTTGATTTAATATTCCCAGGACCAAATCTAATGCCTGATATATAGTAGATGCTTAATAGATGCTAGTTAAGTTGAATTGTTTAATATGTTGCACCTCTGTTTCTTCATTTGCAAAATGATTATCCCTTGAGGCTCAAGGTCCTTTGACATCTAAAACTTTGCTTACATGGATTCCAAGGGGAAGAAGAGCAGGAAAGAGTCCTGCATTAGATATCCAGAAATCTAGTCTCAAGATTCACCTCTGTCATCTATTTCCTATGTGATCTTCCTTGAGTGAATCACTTCACCAATCTAGTCCTCGGTTTCCTCATCTATAAAAGATGAAAGTGGTATTTTGGGACTTGGCCAATGAGAGAAAATGTTTTACTTGACTCTCTCCCTATTTGTTATGAGGATTTAGTTTTTCCTTTCTCTTTTTTTTTCAAATGGGGTGATGGGAAGGAGAGAAAATAGATGTTTTTGTTAACTTAGAAAACTAAAATTAAATCTATATAAAAGAGGGAGTGGTGGTTACTAGATGTCTTCTGATGTCCTTCCATGCTTTAAATCTTTGATCTTGTATTGGGAAAATCTTGAGTTACTCATGCTTAGTGAGTCTTATAAAGAGAAGGAGCTAAACCCAACATATACAAACCAACAAGTCTCAAAGGAGCTGTCTTCCTGATACCTGTCAGCCAGGGCATCAAAGAGAGGTGAGAGAAAGCAGTTGAATCCAAGTGAAGAGCAAAGGCTACCAGGACTTATCCCCAGAGAGCTCAGGATTCCTGTAACCCCTTGAAATTATTCTTTATTTAAGAACCCTGCATGCTCCTTGGTGAACAAAGTCAGCAAAGTCAAGGACAGGGAGGGAAGTCACATGCTCAGAATCTAGAAGCATGAGGGTTCTGTTGTACAGAGAACCCTGTTATAGAGAAATCCTGAATAATAGTTCTGAAACAAGTTCTGATGTTACAGAAGTCTGCCAGGTGGGCATAAATTAGAAGGAGGGTTTCCTCAAGAACCAAAATTAGAAACAAAATTATGAAAGAGAATTTCTATTCTTTATAGTACTTTCCCTGTTCTGTTCACAATAAAGCCTGATTTGTTACTGTGCCTCTTTAGTAGCATGATATAGTTGCAAAGACATGAGATTTGGAATCTAAGGACCTGGGTTTGAATTCCAGCTTGGTTGCTTACTCCATATGTGCCTTAGCTAAGTCATTTACCCTCCTAGCCTTGGTTTCCTTATCTGTAAAATAAAGGAGTTGAATGCAGTGACCCCTCCCCAAGGGGTTTTCCAACTCTAAAATTTATTAGTCAGTGAGTTTCCAAAGTTGGTTACATGGAGTTTTCTCTTTTTGACCACTCCTTATATGTGCCTACATACTTTCCACATAGTCAGTACTCAATGTATACTTGATCACCTAACAGATTAATATTTTCCCCTTTCATATCTTCTCATTCTCTCTCTCTCTCTCTCTCTCTCTCTCTCTCTCTCTCTCTCTCTCTCTCTCCTTTCTCCTTCTTTTCCCCTCTCTCCCTTTCTTCCCTTCCCCCCATTCCCACATATTTTCAATTGTTGAGTCATTTTTCAGTATGTCCAACTCTTCATGACCTCACGGGGTTTTTTTCACAAAGATTCCAGAGTGCTTGGTGTTCCCTGGGTTTCAGGTCAGGAAACTGTTTCTGCTACTTCCCTGGACCCAGATGCCCAGGAGCCCAGTGGGCTGTTCTCAGAAGAATGGAGCTCCTTCACTCCACATGATATTCCTGGCTTTGCTGCCTCCCCCTCCACCCTGGCAGAACAGAGCTTTCCCTAGATCTTCTAGGTTACCTTGGGCTGGAGAATTGCCTCACTGGGCCTTCCTGTGGGTTCTATCTCTTGAAAATTTAGATCCACAATTTTAAGGTTTTTGGAATATTTTGGAGAGAGTTTCTAGGAAAGGCTGTTTACATGCCGTCATCTTGACTCCACTTCTTCTCATTTACTAGATGAGTTAGAAGGAGCATATATAGACAAAGGATAGGAGGGAGCTGAATTTGAAGGTATAATACATTTTTAAAATGGAGTCAATGGGTGTTTTCACTGTACTGGGAGAAAGAAAAGGAGAGGTAGGATAGACTAAGATATTTGATATAAAAGAGTCAAGAAATAGCTTTGGCAATGGTATGGGAGGAGAGAAGGTAAAGGGGATTGAAGGAGTCTTCATTCTCATTGAGAATGGCTCAGAAAGAAAACTAAATATATATATATATATACATATATATATATATATATATATATATATATATATATATATATACTTAATAGGGCATAGAAATCTAGAAGTAAAAGGAGAGAAAGGGGATGGGAGAAAGAGGATGAGGGAAGTGAGGGGGAATGTAGGGGAATAGAGGAGAGGGCAGATCATGGGAGAGGACAGTAAGATATAACACATTTTCTTTTTTACTTTTTGAAAGGTGGTGGGATTGGGTGGCCTTTCCAGGACCATGGGGCTGGGTGGTTGCTGGGTCTCTGGGGTGGGAATAGGCCTGGGGCCTCCTGGCACCAGGGCCAGTGTTCTGTCTGCTGAGCCACTTGGCTGCCCCACAGCACACTTTTGAAAAGGGACAGATTGAAAGAAGAGAGAAAATATAATAATTGGTAATGGGGAGGAGTGGATGGAAGGAATTATAAGCAACACCAACTGTGGTAAAATATGGAAGTAACTTCTCTGGTGGATTTATGATAAAGAATGTGATCCACCCCAGAGACAGAGCTGATGGTATCAGAACACAGATTGAAGCACATTATTTTTTATCTTCTACTTTATTACTCTTGAGGTTTGTTTTTTTTTTGTGTGTGTGAGGGGAAGGGGGAATTATGTTTACTCTTAAAACAAACTATTTTAGTAATGTGTAAATAATTACAAAAATGAAGTCAAGAGTGACTTGCTTAGGGTGACACATCTGGTAACTGTCTGAAGTCAGATTTGAACTCAGTAAAAGGAGTCTTCCTGACTTTAGGTTTGGTACTCTATCCACTATACCACACCCTCCTCCACATATATACACAGTCTTCCTTCCCCATTGTTTCTGCATTCTCCCCACCCCAGCCACTCTTTACATTTTCTCACTCACTGTGACCCACACACATACCTCATCACATAGACCATATACACACCCAATGCCTGGGACTCTTCTCACTCCATGTGCCTGTCAGTTTCTCCTCCCTGCCCTGCCCTGGTTCTGCCTAATTCATTTTATCCATCATTTCTTTTCTATCCCACATCCTGTGTCTGATGAATGAATGGCACCATCATCTCCCTTCACTCATCTCATGTCTCATACACACTGCCATTTTGTTCACTCTCCAAGTCTAAACACACCTGCATGAATATTTTCCCTTACAGAGTACTCTGCACTTCAATTTGCTACAAGATTTCCATAACATTTTTCTTATCCCAGAAGTATTCCACACCTGCTGATTCCTAAGACTAGCACTTGTACTCCCTGTCAAAATATTTCAAGCCTTTAGCAGGTTCTGTGGGCAAACAAGTTTTAGGAAATCCAATCTTAAGAGTTCACAATTTTATTAAACTAAGAATATTTGTTGAGATTATTCTGTCAGTGAAAGGATTTAAGATATTCCCTTTTCCCTTTTTGGCAAGCATCAGGCATCTATTGGGTACACCACTCCTAGGAACTCTTATTACACACATTTCCTTACTGTCAAGACTACCTGGCCTTTCTTCCCAAGGAATTTCACCTCTTCTAGACTTTTGATCCTTCTATCACTATTCCTCCTTCTTCTGTTCTTTCTCCCTGCCCCCACCCATCCTGCTCCTCTCAATCTCTTCTCCACACCAAAAATTAGCTGATCTCTGTGAGGTCTTTTTTTTTTTTTATCACATTGGTGAGTTCCACTGAGGAATTCCACTATCATGAAGAGCCTAGACCAAAAGTCTTCATGCTCCTGACTTTGCTATATTAGTCTGACTGGGTCTCTCCCAGGTAATTCTCTCCCCTCCACTTTTTAGCTTCCTTTTATGTGTTTTTCTTTGTATTCAATATGTAAGATTCTTGAAGGCAGAGATTGATTTTTTTGCTCACATCTGTATCTTCAATTTTTGGTACATGGTAAGAACTTAATAAATGTATATTTACCTGTTGCCTCCTTTACTTCCATGCCTCACCCTCTTGCTAATTTTACTAAGGGACTGATTAATCTGATAGACTAAGTACAAAGGTGTTAATAGCCAAAAGCCAATTAGTGTATAAACTACATCAAAATAATTTGCAATATGATAATGGACATTTAATGACTTTTAACCAAAAGGAGTAAATATTCCAAATAATAGAGCTTTAGAGTCCAGGATAAAGGAGCTACTAGTTGTGGTCAGAACTAATCTGTCTACTGTGTGCTGAATTGAATCACAAAATCCTATACTAGGTACTGAAAAGACAAAGGTGAAAAACAGTATTTTGCCATTGCCCTCAAGATGCTTATAATCAACTGAAAATACAGTCCATACTCAAGTAAAGTTGGATTTCAGTCAGGATGTACTGATGGCAAAGGAAAAATCCTTGGGAAATTCTCTGAGGCATCTGAAGAAGGAGAGATTACTTTGTGTCAAGGAGATAGGTTAATCAAGAGAAAACTAACTACCTTGCAGTAAACTCTAAGCAGACTCCGCAAAGGCCAGCTTTGGTATGGTTGGAGTGCCTTTCCACTGAGATGTATTTCCCATCTGGCACTTGGGTGATTCATTAAATTATATTGCTATTGTTGCCACTGTTGATTCATTTTTCAGTCATGACCAATGCTTGTGATCCCATATGGGGTTTTCTTGGCAAAGATACTAGAATGGATTTGCAATTTCCTTCTCCCTCATTTTACAGATAAGGAAACTAAGAAATAGGCTAAATGATTTGCCCAGGGTCACACAGCTGCTAAGTGTCTGAAGTCAGATTTGAACTCATAAAGATGAATCTTCTTAATTCCAGGCCTTTCACTATATCCACTGTGCTACCTGACTGTCTTTCCATTGTCATATTTTATGTGCATTAATGTGAAGTTGATATCTATGTACCCAGAGTGTAGAAGAAGAAAATGATTCTTCCTGAGATTCAGATTGACAAAAGGAGTGAAAAGTTTAGAGACAATGATTTTCAGTGTCTGACATTACATATTCCATGCTTTTTTTGTACTTTTTTCCATCTTCAGATTGTCATTATTTTGTTTTATTTTGTTTTTCTTCCTCTGGATGGGGATGATAATGACCATAGCTGTTCTAATAGGGTTGTCCTAATTCTCTGAACTGCTTAGAGCAGCTGCATCTATCAAGGTTGATTATCTCACAATGTTGTTAATGTGTACATTGTTCTCTTGGTTCTGTTCCCTTTGTTTAGCATCAGATCCTGTAATTCACTCCATGCTTCTCCAGAGTCCAACCATTTGTGGTTGGAAAATAGTATTTCATAATAATAGTGTACCATAACTTGTTTAGCCATTCCTCAATTGATGGGCATCCCCTCAATTTCCAATTCTTTGCCACCACAAAAAGAGCTGTTATGAATATTTTGGAATTTGTGAGACTTTTCCAATTTTTAATAATTCCTTCTGGATATAGACTTAGAATTGGCATTGCTGGGTCAAAGGGCATGAATAGTTTTATTGCTCTTTTGGCATAGTCCCATATTGCTCTCCAGAATGGTTAGATCACTTCACAACTCCATCATCAATGCACTGTTCCAATCTTCCCACAACTTCTCCAAAATTGATCATTTCCCCTTTTTGTGGTCTTAGCCAGTCTGATAGGTGTAAGGTGATACCTCAGAGTGGTTTTAATTTGCATTTCTCTAATCAATAATTGACTTTCTCTTTGCAAGGAACTATGTATTGACTGGTTTAATATTATACCATGTCTTTGATATTTTGTTGGATTTGAACTCTGCCTGGAATAGGTATAAAGTACCAGGACTCTGACTAGGTGTGGACCCTACTTGTGCTTTTCTGCTCCCTCACCCATGAATTTGTTTTTGGTTGGGTTTTTTTTTTAGGTTTTTGCAAGGCAAATGGGGTAAAGTGGCTTGCCCAAGGCCACACAGCTAGGTAATTATTAAGTGTCTGAGAATGGATTGGAACCCAGGTACTCCTGACTCCAGGGCCGGTGCTTTATCCCCTGCGCCACCTAGCTGCCCCACCCCTGAACTTGTTTTAATAATACCTTATATTTGTGGCATTTTCCGTAAGTATTGTCTAATCTTATAGAATGGCTTTATGCTCTTTCCCCACCAATAAAACATGAGAGATATGACAAAGAAAGGAAGTCAGATAGAGAGAAACAGACAGATGAACAGACAGACAGACAGAGACAGAGATAAAGCATTTTGATGCTCTCATCCTACTCCAGGAACGGTGCTAAGTGCTGGAGTGCCTACCCTTGACATGCCTGCCTTTTAATCTATTAAACATAATACATCCAGAGAACAGAGCTAACTGGAGATAAGAAATTGCTGGGAAGTAGAAATAGCATGGAGGCTTGGTTCCACTCATGTTACTGCAAAAGCTCCTGTTTCAGAGCCTGGAATTCCAAGACCCCAATGAATGGATAATGAAGTCTAGAGTATAGAACACATAACAGTAGAGATGATCAGGATCATTATTAGTTAACATAAATTCTTTTAAATGTATATAGTGGTTCACAACAACAACTGACTTTACATGCCTTATCTCATTTGTGCCTCAATTTTTTTTTTGAAGTGAACAGGGTAGGCATTATTATCTCCATTTTATCAGTGAAGAAACTGAGGCTTAGAGAAGCTAAATGACAATCATGCTCCTGAGTAAGAGGGATGGAAAAATGTCAGTGATAGGAATTATCACAGCCACTGATCCTGATCAAATTTATAGAACAGGGTCAAGGGAAAGAAAAGAGGCATAAGGAGAAGTACCAACTGTATAAAATCATAAAACTTCTAGCCTGAGTGAGATAGTTACCCGTTATTTCAAATTGAAAGGGAAGGATAGTCAACATAGTGGGTAATCAAGTCAGGATCTAAGAGGATCTTGATGGGCTAGAGTTCTAGGTTGAATCTAATAAGATGCATAAGTGTAAAGTCTTACACTTGATACAAAAAAAAAATCTTCACAAGTGTAATATGGGTAAGGCAAAGTTAGATAGCAATTATTCTGAAAAGGATCTGGGGGTTTAAGTGGACTGTAAATCTTTTATGAAATTGTAGGGCTGGCAAACGAAAAGCTCATATCCTTGCATTAAGAGAGGTCTAGGAATAAGGAGGTTCTACTGTACTTTGTCCTCATCAGATTTTATTTGTAGTATTATTTTTAGCTCTGAGAGAAACTGTTCAGAAGAGGGCAACCAAGATAGTAAAGATCCTGGAGTCCATGAAATAAGGGGTTCATTTGAAGGTAGCCCACAATTTAAATATGGAAAACAAATAAGTAGATGGGTGTAACAGTACTATAGCAAAGAAATCATTTGTAAACCTGAAAACACTTGAAAATGAGCATTAATAATGCACATGTGACTTTAATGACTTCCTATAACTTCCTTCTCCCTTCCCCTTCTCACACTCCACATCCTTTTTCCTAATTAGCCAGAATGATTAGCTTTCTAGGCCCTCCTGACTACTTCCATTTCCAAGTTTGTTCTCCAGTGTTTGGGGGACAGTGGCCAACCCTTCCTGCTGTTTTCTTGGCCAGCTTTTCCTTTGACATCTCCCATATTTTTTCCGACAGGGCCAGCTCTCTCAGACCACACTTGGTGTGGCATGGTGCCACACCATAGTCCTCAGAGATTTTCTTGCTCTTCTCTCTTTTCTACTCCACGATCCCAATAATATTGCCATATCCCCCTCAGTGCTATAGATCACCCTTAGTCCTTCACCCAAGTTCTTTGCTTTGATTGTCTCATGAGAACAAAAGCTTAGAATTGGCAATATTTTTGAAAAACAGAAACAGGAGTTGAATTGTACGATCTTTAGTTTGTGGAGGAAAAAATATAAAATGAGTTTTGATATTTAATCTCTAATAGGAAAGGCACTAAATTTGGAGTAAGATTGCTGTGGTTCATTTTTTGTCTTCTCATGAGGAAGAAATCTAGTCTAAAGTTTGAATAATGTTTTAAATTCTGAAGGACAAAAATGAAAAGACAAGCCCTTTCAGTAATGTTCCAGGCTATTTAAAAAACCATTCCATGCACACTATCTATGGGTAGGTTTTCTAACTGCAGTTTTAATTAATTTGGAGCATCCTTTAGACATAAAGTTATACACACCTATTTTTAAAAATAGGAATATTGATCTTGGAACTAGCCATAAATTCTTGTAATATCTGTCCTTAAGAAAAAGCCAAAACAATTCCATGTCATTTTATTTTGTATTGAAGACATAAGGTCAAAACCATCATTTGGCAGTGTATATTGTGATTTATATTCAACAAAAGTAGTAAAAAGACTTTTATAGGGGAGACAACCTGAGTGACATTTTCCTTTAAATCACCACCATTTTTACTGCCACATAGTTCTGGGGCTGAACTTCAAATACAACTATGCTTTAAACTCTGTGCATGGAATCACATTCTTTGGGAATGAGAAACATATTTCCCTTGCCACTATGAGCAACTCTACATTCCAATCCATTGCCAGTAGATGAAAGCAACACCCCAAACCAAGGAACATTCCCCAGGCTGAGGCAATAGCCAACAAGGCACAGGTCGTCCAGGACATTTCTGGAGTGCACTTTCCCTTCACCAATATGCATCATGTAGCAGGGTGCTCCTGTGATATCACTTTGGAAAACTCTGGATGGAGAGGGAGAAAACTGAGGGAAATAAGGACAAAAAAAAGTCAATTATAAGCTATGATTGAGTTCTGTGAATCGGGAATAAAATCCTTTGTAGTTAAATCCTATATGACACAATATCACTATTCATGAGAACTTTATTTGTTATGACAAGACTCTTAACAATTAATCAATTAAGTACTTAGTATTTGCCAGAAACTGCAGAAAGTACCTGCCCACAAGAGCTTGCATTCTTATGGAGAGACAAACATATATGCATATATACATATATGTATATATGCATATATATATCATACATATC